>NC_081409.1:432144390-432449182 GCF_030272615.1 Cryptomeria japonica | reverse complement strand
GATAGTGTGATTTTAATTGTATTTTCAAAATAATAAATATATTCTTATTATTGGATATTTTTTATTAATTATTTTATTATTGTGCAAGTTAATATTTTATCTTATTTTATTTTATTTTGGAAATTATCTTGAGTGTTTTAATGTGCTTTTTTGTGGAACTAGTTGTCCTATTTTTATGGATAATTATATTTTAATTAATAATAATAATAATTTTTTTGCTTGCTTGTCAAGTGGGAGTTAACTATTTTTAGGGGATTTTTAATTGGTGATTTAATATTTAATTATTATTGTTTAATTTTTTTATGGAGATTTTATTTTAGAATTAATTTGATATTATTTTTATGATTTTCAAATTAGGGTTTTTTTTATGCATGATTTTTGTGAGCTTTATTTAGGTGATTGAGTTTTACTTATCATGCTTTACGAGAGTTGATTTTAGGATTATTTTCAGGAAGTTTTGGAGAAGAATTTTTGTGGTAATTTCATGGAGAATTTTGAAGGAGATTTTTTTGTGTCATGGAATTGGAGTAGGGTTTGCAACTTTTCAGTGTTGACTAAAGATTTTTGTTTCAGTTTACTTGTAGCGTGTTTTGGATTTCTCAAGCTCACTTATTGGAATTTGGGTTGTGGATTGAGGAGGATTTGTGTTTCAAAATTCATCTCCAAATTCTCTTTGTCTCTCTTTCTTCTTCATAGGTTTCCAAGTAGGTACTTACCTTCACAATTTTGATTTCAGTTTAATTTGTGATTTAAATTGAAATTAGACATTAGGGGGAATTGGGAATGTTGGTTTGGTTGCATTTATTGTTGGAAATTAGTTTCATATTCATATTTTGTAAAGGTTGCATTTTGTTTCAATTGGGTGTGGGGATCGAGTGTTTTAGTTATTTGTTTCACTTTTTGATTGTATGTAATCTCTGTATGAACCCTTGTGATTGGTTTTTCTATATTTTTAAAATATTTTCAAGGCCTTTTCAAATGGATCTTTGTGCGAATTTTGATTGGAGTCCTCATTTCAATTGTACTCATTTGAAGCCCCAATTGTGCACACTTGAATCTTCAATTTCACAACAAATTGGACTCAATTGTGTAGCTTTGGGCTTCAATTGTATGCACTCAAAAGCCTAATTGTACAACCTTAGTGACCAAGAGTGCAACTTTTCTGGGTGTGACTCAGTTTGCAATTTTGACCTAATTTTGACTCTCTGTCAGTTCTAGAGGTTATAGGTGACTATATACCATGTCAATTTTGGATTTCTATATTTGATTGGACTTAATTTGGTTGGATTGGTATTCACATGTCCTTTATTGATTTTTCTTGTAAAAAGGAACAATGATTTTGAGGTTATGATTTAGTTTCAGGACTTGACCTTATGATTGGTCTATGTTTGGAGGTCGTATTTGTAGATTTTCTATCTATTCATGTTTATGGATTCTTTATTTTTTTATTTATATATCATATGTTTCACGATTCTTATTTGTCCCATATAGGATAGGCTATCTAGGTGCATTAATGGGGAGTGGCTACCAAGATAACCCATAGGTGAGTAGAGTAATAAGTGATAACATTAATGAGAAAAAAATGGGTTGGATTTTTACACACTAATAAGATAATTTTTTGTGCCTCACTCATGGCCTCATGTGCTCATATAAATAGAGGATGAGATTGGAAATGCTAGTACGTTTGGAGAGGTGATTGGATCTAGCATGTTGTGCAATACCTTGTCTTCATGAAAGCATTGTACGGTACTGCATGAGTTCTCCTTAGGGGCCAGGGTCTAGAGTTAGGAGAGGGTCAGACTGCTAGGATAACCCATGTTGAGGCTATGCGATGACTCTCACTCCTTATGTATCATAGTATCCTATTGTGTCAGTTTTTATGTGGAATCCTCTAGGAGCCTTAAACTGTCTTTGAATTCTTTTGATTATTTTAGGAAGTTTCTTGGGATGTTCTTTTGGTTGTCATTGGAAGTATTTTGATGTTTTTGGAAGATTTTGGTAGATATTCTTACTTTGGAAGTCCTTGGTTGTGGAAGTTATTTTAAGGCTTGATTGTTATGTTTTCTTTGAATGTCTTTGGTTGTTGTTATTACTTTCTTATCTTGTGAAGTGGTGTCTTATGCATCTTGGTTGTGTTTTATGTTCAATTCTTTTATCCCCAGACTTCATGCTTGTTGTTTGGGGCCTTATGTCTATCTCCTAGCATGGGGGGTGGGCCTATGGGTTCCACATGGTTGGGTGGCATTGCTTTTTCACCCATTGAAAATATTTTGGTGGACTTGCTTGTGTGCGACTGGATGGATTTTTATCATGTGCTTTTCGCTGTCTTCATATTTCAATTGCGTGGTGATCTACCATTATGTTGTTATTTGTTATGTATCTTCTAGAAGCAAATGTATTTGAGAAGGTAATTGTAAACATAATTGTAATTGTACTTGATATTGTATTTGGAACACTCCTTAAGAAGGTGGTTCTATTAGGACTATTATGTTTGTATAACTTGTGATGATGAAATAACATTTAGGTGAATTATATTATGGGATGGTTAAAATGATCTTACTTTATGTTGAAAGATTACCTTAGAAATATTTAATTTGGTGCTTAATATGAATATGGTGATGAATGTTTAATTGTTAGGCCATGGGAGGTAAAGAAAAGACGTTCATTTATTTTGGTAATATGAATGTACCTACAAATAGAAGATTATTATTGGTTATGTAATGTAATGAATTAATAGTACCTTAAATGAACTATCCGTTTGTTATTTAGTTCATGTTTAGATGCGTTGCTTAGTAGAAACTTTAGGGGACCCATAGATGAATATGTATGTATAGTTTTTATAAGTCTTCTGCTAAACAATATAATAGTTTATCATCATGTGTTGTATTGATAGTAATATGTAATGTGTCAAGCTGAAATATTTATAAATGTATTATATTTCCTTAAAAAAACAAAATTTGTGATGTATTTGGGTTATTGGTTATTATTACTTTGGGGTTCCTTGGTGAGGCATTATAGTTTGGGCAATAGCAATTTGATCATATTATTGTTGGCCTTAGATTGAATAGATTTTTATCCCATTGATTAAAAAAAAAAAGAAACTAGAAATTTAATCCATTAGATGTAAACAAGTCAATCATAGGTAATTCACACCATGAATAAACTTTAAAATAATAAACTTTAAAATCAACTTTGATTTGATTTTGGGTTAACACAGGTGATTCATGACATATTTATCATACTCATTCTGAGTATGAGTAGGAAGTAAAACAAGGGAGGTCCAATGTGACATCTTTGAAATAATCAACATTGAAGATATAAATCAAACTTGCGTAGCTAGGTGGAGAAACAACCTTGTACCTATAACTACTCAACAAACACATCAAGCATTCTTGCTCAATATATTTGCTTAGAAGTTTTGTTCAAAATTTTATGAGCCAATTTTATGTTATGTTTTTTTGCATTATTTTTTGTGCCACACTATTTTGCATTGATTTGTGATGGACCTAGGATGAAGGTACTAGAATTTTATAGTCTAGTGGCTCCACACATTTGTTGAGGCACAAAGGGGCCCAAGGATATCTCTCGGGGGAGTTTCCTTAATATGTGAAACCTAATGATATTTGGCTAAGGAAAATTAATTAAGATAAATATTCCTATAACATGATTATAGTGTTAGTATAGGCTCAACATGAGAAAAGAAAGCATGCCCACTCATGGAGTGTTAGGACTTGTAGATTGGGTTCCACATGTGACAAGATGATCACACCTAGATACATTTAGCAATCCCTTTGAGCTTTGCCATGAAACTCATTGCTTCCTCTCTCAGATCTTATCCATGTACCTTAGTGTGTTCCTTTGAATGTGTTTTGTTTGTTTCATTGGTAAATTCACCAATGGTAATTCCTTGTTTTCTCTATTGGTGTTTGTGCCTAATGTGAGTTTCATGTTTCATGCCATTGGTGTAGATATGTCCAATGGGGATTTATAATTGATCCATTTTATGATGTTGATTGTCTGAATATTGCATGTTGTGTATGATGTGTAATCTTTGTGTATGAAATATGTATAACCCTTCTCCCATTGTGTTTAGTGTGAGTATGCTTGTGGCCCATGGAAATATCTCCTTTGAAGATTAGAATAGACCTAAGGGTAATATGTGGTTGGGTGGCGTGATATGTTAAAAAATATTCAATCTTCGGTTGATTCTTGTGTTAGCCTTCTCCCAAGTTTGGGATTGTATGTTACTAAGGACTATCTCATTGTAGGGATGTTTAAGGTTCTCCAAGCAGTCTTCACAAGGTCGTTGAGTGTGGAACACCTTTCCCTTCACTCCTAGTGTTGTTGGTCTTATGTGGGAGTCCAAACTAGTCTCCCTAGCACTTGGGAAGTTCACCTTTATGGGATTATATGTATCATGATTGGGTGTTTAATACCAACCCAAGTTTCTGAATCATTTTAAAATCATTTTTTGATTTTGTCTCTTTATGTGTGCCTTCTTAGGTAATTCTAAGGTGTTTGGAATGTCATATACAACAAACCATAGCTTGAGATTTCTCACTAGTCAGGACAAAGCACTAATCCAAGAGTATAGTGTCCCATAGGGACATTAATGCTAGAGATAAACTCCAACATTAAATTAGGACTGCATTGCTAGAATGATATACCCATGCTATGAATGTTAGTTTCCTCTCTAGGGGTTGGTGTCCTTTGGTGCTCAATTTCATGATTTCATCATTTGATTGGGTCTTTTGTCCAATTTTTTTAAGAAAATAACTTTCTTTTGAAGAGGTGACAAATCGACATGCACAACTTACATTTCATATGGATGGTTGATAATTAAGATAAAGAAACACAAATATAAATATACTTTGTAAAAATCCTTCAAACTTGTTTACAATTTTTACAATTATAAGCATAAAAACACCTTTGCATTTAAATATTCTTGTACTTCGCACAATTGAGACAGTGGCTATCCAGGCAGATAATAATCACTTTTACAAGAGGAAAAAGGCACTGTAGTAAAGGAATGGAAGAGATTTAAGAGTTGGTGTCTTGAGATCTTTCACTATTGATCTGGATGAAAAAACTTGTTTTGCTAAGTTTTATTTTACAAATAAGGTGATTATTTATGCTTGATATGGATATGTAGTCACATAAATCTGTCCACTCAATTAAAAGAATATTTACTATTTATTTGATTATTTAACCACCAACAATCAGTTAATTAAATTAATATTTAATTAATTTCATCCTCAACCTCTTCTCCTATTAAACTAAATAAATTATTCAAATTATTTAAATTAATTCATTAAGCCACACTCTAAATCAATTAAATGAATAAAACATATTTATTTAATTTAACCCCCTTTCCTCATTTAAATAAATAAATAGAATGTTTATTTAATCCCTAAACCACCCCCCCACTTGCATTCTCCTACAGATGCAAGTTGCACCTATTTGGTTGAAATAAATGAATTTTATTTTAATTAAAATCCCATTTTCTCTCACCCACCAAACCCACTAGACTCTTCTAACCCATTCTAGAGTCTTCTAATCCATTCTAAATTATCCTAATCCTATCCCCTAATTATTGTCACATTCCTAAGCAACTTGGAGTCACTTCTCAAAGCATCAAAGTCTTTGAAACGCATTAAAAGCTTTATGTCTTCAACAAGCTAACCCCTAAAGTCTTACAAACCATTAATGGTTCTTACATAACCATTTATGGCTCTTACATAACCATTAATGATTAACTCAACTCACCCACATGGTTAGAGGCTTTCCCTCTAACTCAACCCCCATTTAACTCATGGGTCTCTTCAAGCATTTATTGCTTTGACTATGGTTATCCCCACTAACTCTTGCACAAGAGTTTGTCCATTGGATAAAGGCATTATTAATTGGATAAAGGCTTTATTCATTCAACTCAAGCCTAACCTTACCTCCCAAGGTAACCTTCAAGTCATTTCAAGCATGTAATGCTTCTTCCCTCTCCTCTCAAGCCATATCATGTTGATATTTGTCATCCTGGGATTGAGTTGAAAACCCTCACATGGATCATTAACCCATCAATCCTGACCCTTGTTGAGATTACTCAATCTCAACCATCCATTTCTCCATTTTTCCTATAAATAGAGCCCATTCCTTCTTAATCAAAATCCATAAATCTTGTATGCATCAAACTTATACCAAATTTGAGAGAGCATCTAGGAGCACTTTTCTTTGTTATTTTGGATAAAATTAACATAGATTAATTAGATACTTTCTCATATTTAGCTTGTATTTGCATAATTAGTCATTTTTCATAATCTTGAATCTCCATAAGACATCCATAGTAGTGCAAAAAGCTAAGGGATACACTCATGTGGAACTTGGAGAGGAGAGGAACAAGGGGGGGGCAACTATGAGCATGTTGGAGAGCATTTGGGAGGGTTTAGTGTCTTTTCTTCATTTTGGTGTGCTTTCCATAATCTGTTTAATATCTCTCTTGATATGCATGCTTAGGATTGTAGTTTTATTTCTATTTCGTTTCTGATTGATACTAACAACATTAACGTTTGAATCTTGTGTTCCTAACATCCTTTTTGTTGTGCATCATTTGGTGAACCCGACGTGAATTGAACACACAACCTTCTGATTGAAACTACTAACTTTTTTTGTGAAAATTGCCAAAATTGCCACACACAGGTTGCGCTTTAGCGCTATTGACACGCGTTTTAGCGCCTTTGATAGCTGAGGATTTAGCACCTTTGTCTGAGTTCTAGTGTGTTTGGTTTAAAATTAGCACCTTTGTCCTTGCTATAGCACCATTGTTGGTTAAATAGCACTATCGTCACTCTTTTAGCATGTTTGCGCTCTTTGTCTGACAAAATTTTCATTCTATTTGACAATTTTAATTAGCGCTTTTGTCCATCTTGTAGCGTTGTTGTTGTTCTTTTAGCGCATTTGTCAATATTTTAGCGTGTTTGTATTAAAGTAGCGCTTCTGTGTTTACATAGAGTAGCGCTTTTGTAATAGAGAGTTGAAAAAAAAAAATTGTGTAACTGAAAAATCAAAATTTTAGGCTTGTAGATGCCCACCAAAAACCTTCTTTTTCACTAACTATTTTTTTTTTTTTTTTTTTTCTTGTGTAGGTTTTCTAACTTCTTGTTTTGCAGGATTCGAGGAGTTAGGAAGATTATTTTCTTTTTTCTTTCTTTCTAAAGAATTGCTTTTAAAGTTAGATTTAAAAAGAATTCACTTTCCCTTTTGGTTTAAAAATAACTTCATCTTTTATTTTGGATTAAAAATCAGCAAAATTTTCAGTTTGGGGTTTAAAAAGAATTTCATTTGCAAAGTTAAAAAGAACCACAAATCCACACAAACAAACTTTTCTTTTCTTGTAATTTAGGCACAAACTTTTCATTTTGGGTTTTAAAACAAACAAACAACTTCCATTTCTTGCAAAGGATAAAAATTCACAATCAACTTTTTTATTTTGTAAGTTAAAAAGAACAAACAACTTGTCCATTTTTATTTACAAAATCTCTTTTACTTTGAGCAACGTGCTTTCAATTTTGTTGACTAGGATTTTTCAATTTCCTGGTTAGAAAACAAATTACCTTGTGAAGTTAGAAAGAATACCATGGTTGTTGGAGCAAAATCTCCAAATAGCATATAGATCACATTGTGATAAACCAGTTAAAAAGAACAAGTGTTTTCAGTGTTTGGCACACTTGTGCAAAATCTATAGAGTGGTCCCATTTCTAACACACACTATCCTCTCCCTTGGCTCTCGTGGTCCTAGGTGCAAGAGAAAAGTGTTAGTAATGCTCAAATTTTTTTAATTTTTAAGAGGGGTCTGCCAAGAGATGCATCACTCTTGGCAACAACCTTGCATTGTAAATCCTTCAAGCTGCTATAGAAATTAGGTGAGAGTGAAATTTGTAGCCTTGGGCGTAGCTGTTCCTACAGTGTAACTTGCCGAAAGGACATATGGGCCCCACCACAAGTTACAAGGCTCTTAAGCGAGTCACTGCAAAATAAACTTACGTCCAAAGACATCAAACATTACTAGACACCTTTTATTATAGAAGCCCATGCATTCTATTGATTGAGAATATTTGTGAAAATTTCAGTGCAAGAGCATAGATGGTTTTGCTCCCAAGATACTCACCATACATATTTCCTTGGGTAGAAACAGGGATTTTTGAAAGGCTACTTGTAGCTTTATGAAAGTGGTGACTCCCCCATCATAGGGATCATCTATTTGTTATGCTTGCAAAAGACTTAGTATATCACATCCTTACCTACCATGACGAGATTCCTAAGGTATGTAGTACCAAAGTCAAAGAAATATCAAGATGTGGGTTGAAAATATCGCAACTGGCCAATGACCTTAGGGATAAAAAGTGTTTGAGTTGTCTTCATCTTGTGTTAGACCATTAACAATTTGAGCCGACTTCAGGCTTTGGGAAACATAAAATACATTTGTAAAAAGGGTCAATAAAGTTCATGATTGGGTTGATCTAGACTCACACCTATTTTTGACTTTTGTTGAAAAAGGGCAAGGTTATTATACTTGTGTGCTTGCTATGTTTTCTTGTCAAAGAAATTCAAAACAATTTTAAACCAAGTATTCATCCAACAAATTTACATCCAACATTGGTAAACAAAAAAAAAAAACATCAACAAGTGAAACAAGTATCAAGTTTGTATGACCATCACTCACATCTTGAGAAAAATGAGTCTTCATCAAAAGAACACATTGAAAAAGAGACAATTGAGTTCAAAAGCTCTTATGAAAAGAAGGAAGTTTTTCTATATCAATAGACAATTTTTTCTCTCACATAGAGCCTTCTTGCGCCATATGCACTTGTATCTTCAAGTCAAATCCAACGAAGTTGACAAGGAGCCTTTGGAAAATAGAGATTTTACTCAATATAGAGTCTTGGATTATCACAAAAACAAAGGGGGAAAGATCAACCCTTCTTTCTTTCCAAAAATATGTATCACATACAACGAAGCTCGAGGGGAACCACCAACCCTTGAGAGAGAGGAAGAAGTAGAAATCCCCTTTGTGAAAAAATGTTTTTTATTGAGGTCCACATTCTATCCACTTTCACCTTCACACGTCACAAAACCAGTCAACTCTCAAAACACAAAAAGGTCTTGTCCTAATTTCTTTTAGATATTGCTTAAATCAAACCAACAAATCACTTTTAGAGTGTCTCTACATCTAGGATCAATCATCCTAAGAGGCATTTCTATACAGGTTAAAACTAGTTTATGAGTGCATCCTCTCATTGCTAGGTAGCTTGGTTTGTAAAACATCTCAAAACTTGTTATACCTTATCACATCAAAATTGTTGAAAACACATGAAAAATTCACAAAGAACTTTGGTAACATCCAACCTTCAGTGTTAGAGATCCATCTTCTAAACATTTCACAAACACTTATCTTGCATCAAATATTTCATCACCACCTCATAATCACTTTCACCAACCTCAAAACTTTCAACAACATGGCTCAAACAAGATCAATGAGAAACCAACAACTAGAGATTGAAGATGAAGAGGAAGAAAACCTCAACTATTTTCAAGATGCCATTGGAGGAGGCACTAATGATGAAGATCCTAGCACTCCAACTCTTGAAGATATAGAAAGAGCACAACACAATCCCAAGTTCAATAGACTATTTGACGAAATTCTTAGAAACAATGTAGATGCTCATTTTCTGAGACTTGCTCAAGAGGGTGCTAAACTACCCTCTAACTTTGATACCGCATAGATATGGTAGACATCCAAGCAACATAACCGTAATGGTGGTGGAAGAGGTAGATATTACTTCCACTATAACCTTAATCATCAAGGGAATCCTCCACCTCCTCCTCCTTCAGAAATAGACATGTTGAGACAACAAGTAGAAAATATTGCTCAACAACTCAATAGTGGTGTGAAGACTACTGGATTTTCACTTAATGATATTTGTCCCTATCCTTTTGATAGGAACATGCTTATGCCACATTTTCCATGAGGGTTCAAAACACCTAAGTTTAAAAAGTACAGGGGCAAAGGAGACCGTAGAGATCATGTACGCGAATTTCACTCAGCTTGTTTAGAGGTGGCCTATGAGGACACCTATCTAATGCACCTTTTTCCTCAAAGTTTGGGAGGCACAACCACACAATGGTTTTCCCGATTACCAAGTGGCATTAGAACATTTGAGGAAATAGTTCAAAAAGCCATCGCTCATTATGCACATAACATAGAACGAGATGTTACCATGAAAGATTTATGCAACACCAAAGAAAAACCAGGGAAGTTGTTCTCATCTTTCTTGCAATGGTGGAGGCAGTTGTCTAGTAGGCGTTCTCTTCATTTGCCTAAACAAGAACTAGTGGAGATATTCATTTCCAACTTAAATGACGAGATGGAATTCCATTTAGACATGAAGGGTATATAGTCTTTTGAGGAGATGATCACTCAAGGACTAAAATGTGAAAGAGCCCTTATCAAAATTTACAATGAACCCAAAGATGGCCCTTGTCCCTGTTATAATAGTGATAAACCAAATTTTTGGAACAAGAACAAGAACGCTGTCAATGATGGGATAGTGGATGCACGAACATTAAAAATTGCACAACCTGTGGTCAGGTTTGTAGGATGAAATCCCCCTCCTAAAAATAACACCATCACTCATCCACAAAATCAAGGTCACAATGTGCCACAAGAGGAACCAAAACAAAGGCAACAAAACTAAAGCCAAAATGCACGTACACACCCTTAGGGGAACCCATCAAAATAATCTTGCATCAATTGGTCTCTTCCAATCTTGTGACCTTACCGAAAACCTCTAACTATGAGCCTTAGGTCAAACCTCCATGGTGGCACGATAATGAACATTGTGAATTTCACCAGGGAAAAGGGCATAAAATGAGCAATGACCATCGACTGAAAGATCTTGTTCAAGATCTTATTGACAGAGGAGAAATTGAAATAGAAGGACATCACCCTAAAACATCCAATGATGATCATCTAATGTTCAAGAATCCACTTCCATCGCATGATCAAAGGGGTCCTTCCACCTCCGGGCGAAACACAGATACTACAACTAATTATACACAAGCTTCATATAATTATACTGTGAGTCACCTGTCATGCCTAAACTTTTGGGCACGAACGGGATTATTATTTTTTTAAATCATAACTTAATAACATTAAATTTGCTAACATGCAATGCTCAAGCAAGTATGTCTTAACTATATCTGAGTTAACTCTAACCACTAACCAGCAAAATATTATTTAAATTAAATGCGGAATACTAAAATAATTATTATTTTATCTCATCAATTTAATCCAATAGATTAAGTTAAACCCAAAAAAATCTAAATTGATTGACAAGGATAATAATAAGTTTCAATAGTCATAAATAGCTTTTAGGGACTAAATAAATTAGTCCTAGCACTTAGTTAATAATGTCTAAAATTTATTTTAAACAATAATTAAAATGTGATTAACTAAATCGACAAAAGGGTCAATTAAATTCCTAACGAAATTTGGACTATAAAGTTAAATCTCAACAATCTATATCTAGGTGGACTGAAAATATTTCCTATAGCCAAATAATTACCAACCGAATTTAAATTGCCTAAAAGATAATCTCCAATATAATTTAAAATTTAAGACTTCATATTTAATTGATTATTTAACATATATAATTTATGAATGTTTAATAAACCAATTAAATTAAGACAAATCTAAACATCCATAGTTTTAAACTATATATATATATATATATATATATATATATATATATATATATATATATATATATATATATATATATATATATATGTATATTTATAAATATATATATATATTTCTTTATGTATATTTATCTATTAATTATATGTGAGGATAATGTTAAAATATACCTTATTAACAAATTACTCATGAAAAAACAAACCCTAACAAAAATATATAAACAATAAGTTTCCCTTACATATTTTATTATATCTCATTTTTTTGTTATTACCCTAACCCTAACTGGGCTAGGGTCTCATTTTTTTTTTTCTTGCTTTGTTTTGCAGGGCGGCGGCCATGGAAAGCGACAGCGTGTGAGGGAAGGTGACTGAGATCGAAGTGGGGGAGGGGTGGTGGTGCAGGGGTTTCCCATACCACCCACTGTGTGACCACACAGTGGCAGCCGCGGGGGAGCCGTCCACTGTGCGTCCACACAGTGGAGGTTGCGGGCGACACTGTGTGTTCGCACAGTGGTTCGGCCCCTTCGGTCCTCTCCCCCTCGAAAATTGCATTTTTCTTGGTATTTTTTTTGTATTAATATTTTTTTCTTTTAAAAAAAATAAACTTAAAACTTAAACAACCCCCCCCCCCCTTTTTTTTTAGTTTATATATATATATATATATATATATATATATATATATATATATATATATATATATATATATATATATATAATCCTTCTATGCTAAGTTCAGGGGTAAATTACATTGGGTTTTATTTCATAGATGAATAACGTCACATATATAATTTTTTTTTTTTAAAAGAAAACTTATTAAACAGATTGATTAAAATAATCTGTTTAAATCAATGCATTTTTTTTTTTTTAAAGTTTGAATACCAAAGATCAGAGATAGTCTATTTATCTGTAGATTAATTTTCTGCAATTAAGTAATTAACAGAGTTAAGCAACTGTATAAATATGTTAATATTAAACAAATTAGATAAACCATTTAATTTCAGATTTTAATTTCTGCAACAAGTAAAATGACAGAATTAAATAAACTTAAAACAACAACTATATTTAGAATAGAAGGTAAGGAAGTAATTCTTAGGAATAGACATATTATTTTTTTTTGTAGATTTATTTTCTGGAAATAACAAAAAGGAAATGACAGGGTTAAATACCTTTAGCAATTTCATTAATTTAGAATCATTTAGTTTATTCTTAGAGATATACATGAGGAAATAATTAGAGCCTTTATTTTCAGAATAAACATGCACGCATGCCTTTAAAATTTAAGAACAATGTAAGCTAATACCCAACAAAATCTTTTCATTTATGCAATAATAAATTAACAGAAATAATGACATTATTACAAGAGGGAGGGATACCCAAACTAATCCCTCATTTCTACTAAATGAGGACTTCTATTAAAATTGATACAATTTTCTTTTCAAAGTAATTACAATCCCTGTTACATTGTTTCACTTTAAAATATAAAATGTTTCATTCTCAAATCTTTTTGCAAACAACAATTTCAGCAAACTTCCACTTGACCTATTCTTTTCTTCCATCAACCTGCAATTTAATCAAAGCTATGACCATGGAGTGCTCACCTCCCAGCCTAGGCTAACTAGTAGCCACCCCCGAGCTTGGAGAACCAAGCCCTAGACAGGTTACACACATGCAAACAAAATAAACAAGGGAAAACATTTCACAAACAAATTCCCAACCCAGGGCTACATTGTACCACACATTGTGATGTCTTTTCAAGGGTGGTAGTGGATCAAGTACCCTGAGGAGACTGCAAGTATGGTAAAACATATAGCCACCTAGTGGCAAACCAAATACATCATAAGTATAACAACCCCACATGCTTATGCCCCCCAAGGCATTCATGCCTTATTTCCCTCCTTATGACCCTCAAATGCATAAACAAGCCATGCAGCAAGGGTCAGATAAAATCCCTTGTGATCACTCTCATAATGAGAGCCTCTCACTCAAGGGCTGTCACTTCTACCACCCACAAGACCATCCTCTCTCCCAAGAGTGATTACTCCCAAAGCACATAACATGCATACAAAAAGTAAAACATAGAACACAATAATTTTCCAAGGAAAAACATGCAAGAAACTAGCCTTTTTACACAAGCAAATCCTTTCAACACAACATTCTATATAAAACAATACAAGGAGAAAATATGACCAACCTTCAACTGCACAAAGTTATGCTAGATTGGTTGAAGATGAGCAGCCCAATTCTATTAGGGTTTCAAGCAGATCCGAAACAAATATGAACTAACAATTATATGCAGATTTAAATACAAAAGATAAAGGAATAAAATAGGACACAGATAACACAGAGATTTAACATGGTTCACCCAGAATGGGTTACATCCACCATACACAGTTGTCCAATCTTTCTTATTATCCAGCAAAAATAGTACATCAACATTACAATGCCTTAAGCATCCCAGCCACTTATAACATGTGTTTTTAGGACAACAAACAAAGTCGGCCTTTTTAGGGTTTTATTACAATGTCGGTTTTCATCAAAAAAAAAAACCCCGAAAAGGATACGTGCTGAGTGTACAGTACTTTGCTGATTGGTCGCCACATTTCAACAAATTTCACAAACCCTTTCCTCTCTATCCTTAGCCCAATTTCCTAAAACCAAATCTATCTTTCTTTCAAATTCCTATCTCCAAAAATGGAGAGTGGGTGATTACCCACAAACTCTCTCATTCTTGCCTAGGAATACCTCAGTGAGAGTTCTCACATGTTTCTAAAATTGAAAAAGGAAAAAGAAGGAAAAGATCAAAAGGGATCTCTCAACAAAATAGAAAGTTAACTAACCTAGATGATGCCTTCTAAATTCAATTTTCGCACAACTTAGAAAACTCACTTTTTAGGGTGTCTAAATGGTCACATGAGAGTTGTCACATGCCTAAAATTACTCCTAACCCATAGGTATACCTTATGGGCTTTAGGAACCACTTCTAAACTACCCCTAGGTGTCCATTTAACCCCTTTTAAACCCCTCTGAAGTTAATTTTTGGGTCAAACCTAAGTTGACTACCCCAAAGATTTTCTACCCTAGAAAAATATAGAACCACATTATATTAATTGAAAAAGCTATGGTTGAACAACTCCCTCCAAGAGACAATTCAAAATCAAAACATAAATTAACACGTGTCAAGTGACACAATAAAAATACTTTTACGAAATTATAAATGGAATTTTTGTCTCTTGTTGGATTTATACAAATACATAAATTAAATCTAACACACATGCAACATCCACTTTCACAAATAAAATACTATACAAATGGGGTGTTGTCTCTCCAAATAGACAAACCCTGGTTTTACGAACGTACACAGGTCTAGGTTTGGTTCTCCATAATATTTCCATGGTCACATGGATAATTTTCTTGCGCATCTCAATTACACATTAGTACTTCCAAATAACCTCATATAACATTTAAACACATGAATAAGAATACACGTCAAATACTCTGCATACCATATACATTTAAACAAATCAATACATCTTACATACAAATAAATCCACATACGCAGTTGTCATAATCCTCATAATTTTAATCCATACATAAAACATACATCCTATTTCTATCATCATAGTGAAGTCCTGCAAATCCAATAATGACATATATCATCTCAAATTTATCCTATTCTAGAATCATTAAGAGTTCTATATCATAACTCATATAAATGAAGCATCAACATACATCAATGTTATCCAAATCCTGGGATCCTATAAGTTCTAAATCCATAATGCATAAAAATGTACACCTCAAGGTGATATGATTCCATAACCTGGTTCAATTACTTTTCTCACCAAATCTATCTGTCTAACATAGCCCATCCTATTGAATTATATCACTTATTAGTAGGGTCAAACATGGTCAACTAAGTTAATCATAGCTTGGTTGGGGCGGGCCTTACATCCTCCTCCCCTAGAGTTCAACTTACTCCTAGAAGTTGCATGAGTAGAATTACGAAGTAGGGACATAACATTTCCCATAATTTCAATAAGTTACTCAAAATCTTATCTTGCCTACTAGAAAGGTGAAATACCAAAATCAACTTATTATTGTAATTAACTTCCTATCTTCACAAGGTTAAATTCTTAGTATTTTTATTACATTTCCCTTCGATCTCAGGTAGGTGTTTACAAAGTTCTACTTTTCAACAACTTACATTAATGCGCCATCCAAATCATATCAATAACACACATCAACTCCCACAATCAAGGTTACAGATGATAGTTTACTTATTGATTTCTCGGAGTCATACTTATTAAGGGTCCTTCCACCTCCGAGCGAAACACATATACTACAACTAATTATACACAAGTTGCATATAATTATACTGTGAGTCACCTCTATGATGCTAATAAACAAGTTGCAACTCTCACCATTAAAGATCCAAATCCTACATGAAACATTGTTACATGTCGTAGCAAGATTACCATTCAAGCAACACCACAAGGAACAACACCCCTGCCCAAGCAATATAATCTTGTGGAACAATTGGATAAAACACCCGCACTCATATCCAAATTAGATCTTTTGTGCTTATCCCCTTCACACAAAACAATCTTGGATCATGCTCTCCAAGAAGCGTCACTCCCCGCTAACCTCAACATAGATCGATTTCAAGCCATGGTTGGTAGTCTCAAGTCATCACCATGCCTCACTTTTTCTGAAAGTGACAACGCTTCATTCCAACAACCACGTAATGCATCCCTTCACATTGAAGGATTTGTAAACCAACACAGAATCAATCGAGTCTTAATTGACAATGGATCCGACTTGAATATATGCACCTTGCAGTTGGTCACAACATTGGGGTATGCGGTAGAATCAGTGGATCCCAACAAAAAGATAACCATTAAGGCCTATGACGATTTAGAGTGCTCTTCCAAAGGAGCTGTTGTATTACCTATTAGAGTGGGGCCAATGGTGAAGCATATTGTCTGCCAAGTTCTAGACCTTCCTTTTCCATATAATCTCTTGTTAGGAAGACCTTGGATACATGCCATGCAAGCCATCCCATCCACCTATCATAAGTGTATCAAGTTTCCCCATAACGGTGTAGAAATCACAATCCTTGGCGATGCAAATCCATTTGCGTATTATAACAACATCAACCATCAACCAAAGATCACCATACCTAACAACAGAGAAGCTATCCCTTCCACATCTTATATTAATCCAGCCTCTCTTTCCAGTTCAATCATGCCTATGCCAAAGAAAGAGAAGTTGAAAATGAAAATGGCTGAGGAAGGTCCCGAGGAATATAATCTTAGCCAACTCTTTTGTGTTGGGAAATTACTCACCTCCCCTAAAAATCATGGAAAACCTCAAAAGTTGCTTCAAAGACCACTGGCCAAGCAAGCATGCACTTTGGCTCAATTCATCCCTGGTATAAGTCAGGAAGAAGAAACCATGGATGAGGACTTGGTAGAATAGATCTACAAAGACCCTATCAAAAAAGAAAGCCCAAAGGCTAAGCTTCCCACTGATAAATATGGCAAAGGCCTCACTATCATGCAAAGAATGGGCTATGATGGCCAGAGTGCTTTGGGACATTGCAAACAAGGACGACACGAGCCCTTACAACTGGAGTTGAAACCCAAAGATAAAACTCGAGTAGGTTTTCAGAAGAAATCTCTTCCTAAGCTTAAATTCAAAGGAAAACCCAACAAACCCTTGTATCAGCCAATTACTCCAAGGAGGTCATCCTTGTTTATATCTGTGGCACCAACAACACCAACTGTACCCACAAAATTGATAAACCCATCAGTAGAATCAAAACCATCAGCAACACCAACCACACCCACAAAACCAATAATCCCATCAATAGAATCAAAGCCATCAACAACACCAACCACACCCACAAAACTGATAATCCCATCAGTAGCATCAAAGCCATTAGCAGCATCAACATCACTGATAATCCCATCAGTAGCATTAGAAGCACCAACTGTACCAACAACACCGATACTCCCAACAGCAACATCAACAATACTGATAACCCCATTAGCACCACCAACAATCCCACCTCCAAAAGTGCATAAACCCATGACCAAGACACTCTTCAATTCAAAAGAAATCCTAGCATGGTACGATAATCAGATGTTAGAGAGTGATTCAGAGACCGATTCACATGAGTGGGAATGGGATTCAGTGAATCTAAATACTTCAGACGAGAAAGACACATCACCGCCACCACCTCATAAATAAATCCCAGTTTATGGAGAGGCATGGATTAAAACCTTTTGGGTTCATGAGCAAGAAGAAACTTCCACAGGCCCTACGTCAAATCCTACACCAGAATCTGACAAGGAGAGTACTATCGATGAACTTCACTCATCTATATTAACCCTCACTAACGCCTCCTCTGAACTCAACTTAATCGATGAGGTCATGCCTAACGTCCACCCCAAACTCATCGAATAGAACCACCCAAATCCCCCATGTCTTGATGACTTCCAAAATGATGAGGCGCTCACAAACATTTTAGAAATACGAGATCACATACCAAGCGGGAATCATAAAGTTGGGTTTGCCATTGAACTCAATAGCACAACATACTTTGGGGCAGATTCGAAACCTTTCAGCTGCAAAGACATCACAATAAAACATGGATCTTGTAGTGAAAACCACACAGTGGCACTTGTTGATCCCCAAAAAGTAAAAATAAAGAGTGTATCCAAAAGTGAAAACCTCTTTGAGGTGCCTATGGATGAAAGGTTTAACATCCTCCCCTCCAGTATAAATCAGGAGAGATTGATGATCCTAATCAAAGAAACAAAAGAATTCAATGTGGGAACCCCTGAGACTCCTAACCAAATACATTTGGCATCTCTATTAACTCTAGAGGAACAACCAAAATTTGTTTCTTCCAGAAGCATAAAATCAACTTCGCATGGTCTTATGTAGACATGCTTGGCTTAGATACTGATTTGGTCATGCATCACCTAACTGTGGCAGAAGGAGCTAAACCTATTAAACAAAAGCTCATAAAGATGCACCCACATATTGTTGTTCTTGTCAAAGCGGAACTCAAAAAGCTCTTGGATGTTAGTTTCATCAGACCAATCGATTATGCAAATTGGATTTCCAATATTGTACCTATTGGTAAACCTAATGGGGGTATCCGTATCTGTACCGACTTCAAAGATTTGAACAAGGAATGTCCTAAAGGTGACTCCCACTTACCAAACATTGACATAATTGTCGGTCTAACAATGAGTCATGCAATGCTTTCTCTTATAGATGGCTTTTCAGGGTACAACCAGATCAAGATTGCTCCAGAGGATCAACATAAAACTACTTTCACATGCCCATGGGGAACCTACTATTGAAATGTGATGCCATTTGGTCTGAAGAATGTAGGGGCAACCTATCAGAGAGATATGACTACCATCTTTCATGATATGATGCACACCATAATGGAAGATTATGTCGATGATTTACTAGCTAAATCATTAACATGAGAGGGTCATCTAGCAATATTGGGTCAAATCTTTGACAGATTAGAACAATATCATGTCCATCTTAATCCAAAGAAATGTGTCTTTGGAGTAACCTCAGGGAAGCTCCTAGGACACATTGTCTCAAGCAAAGGCATTGAAGTAGATCTGGTAAAAGTCAAAGTCATCATGGACATGCCACCTCCAAAGAACATCAGTCAGGTAAGGACACTACAAGGGTGACTACAATCAATTCAGAGATTCATTGCACAATTGGCTAATAAGTGTCATTCCTTCACACATCTTCTACACAAGAATATCTACTTTCAATGGGATACAAAGTGCCAACAAGAATTCCAAATGCTTAAGGACTACCTGATGAATACACCATTGCTGATCCCACCAGATCCAAGCAGACCTCTATTGCTATATATTTCAGCTACAAATATGACATTAGGAGTACTGTTGGCACAACACAATGTAGATAGAAAATAATGTGTTGTATACTATATCTCTCACACATTGGTAGGCTATGAACTCAATTACACACCTATTGAGCAAGCTTGCCTAGCAGTAATCTTGGAAGCTACCAAATTGAGGCACTACATCTTAACGCACAAGGTACAAATCATTGCCAAAATTGATCCACTCAAGTACCTACTTAGCAAGGCAACATTAATAGGCCGCTTGGCCAAATGGGTTATGATCTTGAGTGAATTTAATATAGAGTATGTGGACTGCAAGGCTATCAAAGGGCAAGTTATTGTAGATCAGTTGGTTGATGCACCCCTCACAGGTGACCATCCTCTTGTTTCCAACTTTTTAGATGAAGAGATCTTCATGATCACAGCTACACAACCTTGGAAGCTATATTTTGATGGCTCATATACTAGACATGGCTCAGGGGTAGGCATTCTTTTTATCACACCTCAAGGTGACAACATCCCAAAATCATATAAGCTCACTTTCCCATGCACCAATAATATAGCAGAATATGAGGCCTTGATCATAGGGCTTAGATTGGCTATACAATGACATCTGAAAGAGCTACAGGTATATGGAGATTCCCAGCTAGTCACCTGACAAGTCACTGATGAGTACCAAATTAAGGATGATAAGCTCATGCCATATAAAAGGACGATGGATAGTTACAAAGAATCATTTACAACTATCACATTTGAGCAAGTACCCAAAGATCAAAATCGAGCTGCTGACGCAATGGCTACAATTGCATCTCTCCTAGATCTTCTGCAAAATTCAACACGCTATGAGTTCTTGGTAGAACAACTTTGGATCCTCACGTATGAGATCCCTGAAACTAAAATGATATGTTGACTTCTCGGTTTTGAATCCCCATGGTATGGTGAGTTCTTCACTTACCTCCGTGATCACACACTTCCTCCCAACCAATCCAATAACCAACAAAAAACCTTCATCCACCAAACCGCTTGATACACCATCATTGCCAAACCCTATATAGGTGAAGTCTTGATGGTACTCTCCTTTGATGTCTGGAACAAGATGAGATAACAAAGGCCTTGGAAGAGGTACATGAAGGATTTTTTGGAGCTCACTCATGTAGTCCTTCACTAGCAAAGAAAATCATACGTGCTAGATACTATTGGCCCACCATGGAAAAAGACTCCTACTATCTTGTCATAAAATGCAAGAAGTGCCAAGTTCATAGAGACCTGATACATGCACCAACACAGGAATTGCAACCAATCACAATGCCATGGCCCTTTTGTCAATGGGGACTTGACCTTCTGGTTAAAATCCATCCATCTTCATCCAATGGTAATAAATTTATCATTACCATCACCAAATACTTCACAAAGTGGACCAAATCTGTTCCACTTACCCAAGTCATTGACAAGAAGATCACCTCATTCATCCTTAGTTACATCATCTTCTGGTATGGTGTATCCATGTCCATCATCACAGATAATGGGCTTCCTTTCAAAAATCAAGATGTCCGTGAACTCTGTGAGAAGTTTCACATCCAACACCATTTTCCCACTCCCTATTACCCATAAGGCAATGGTCAAGCCAAAGCATCAAACAAGAATATATTGAGGATCCTTAAAAAGACAGTCAATGATTCTAGCCATGATTGGCTCATTCGATTAAATCCAGTACTATGGGCATATCAAACTAGCATTCGAACCCCTATAGGCGCAACTCCCTACTCACTGGTTTATGGAGCAGAAGCCATTTTGCCTATTGAGGTTGAAATACCATCTCTACGGGTTTCCTTGCACAATATGATAAATGATGAAGCATATCGGGTCTCCCATCTTCAGGACTTGGAACTGCTTGATGAAAGATGACAAGCTGCATACAACCACTTAAAATCCTATCAACAATGCATGAGCAGAAGCTACAATCATCAGGTTAAACCTCGCACATTTGAGGTAGGCGATCTTGTTCTCAAGGAGAATCCTCGTAACCAACCAAATAGAGACCATCAGGGCAAGTTTGAATCCAACTGGCTGGGTCCATATGTTATCACTGCTATATTTGGGTATGGGGCATATCAGTTGGCAACTTCAGAAGGAGAAGCGCTAGCAGATCTGATCAAGAACATGCATAATCAAATGTTACTGCAAGAGAAGGATTCAAAATCTGAGCAATCATTAGCAAGTAGTGATTGGGCATATTTGCCTCAACATCTTCTCCCAAAATCTGGCAAAGTGACCAATACATTCCCTTAGCCCTAAGGGTGAACAGATTCAATGAGAAGGGCTCTTCAGTGTTGGGTCCTACAACTGTCAACCCACCTATTTTCACAAAAAATTCCTTCAGAGGCCCATTTCTAAGGTGGTTCCTTTGTGCACTGTATATTTGAGCTAATGATTTGAAGTTAATGGGTTCTAGAAAATTGGTAAACTCATTAAGCCCAAAAGCACTTCTGAATTCTTTATTATTGATTTCAATAAGGACTTTCCCATTTATGTCCCTAATGCTCCTTGTGACTGGATCATAATTATGTGCAATTTGAGTCAATAGATCCATATCCATGAATACTCCTGGAACTACCAACTTCCCTACATCTAACTCCTAGATGCTATTCTGCGGGGCTGGAGAATTTCTCATTCCGAATCCAACTTTGAATAACCCCAACCTAGACAACCCAACCTGTGGGTCTCTCAACCAGTTGCCCTTATCATATAACCCTTTTCCTATTTTCAAACGAGGAGCTCTAGGCACTAATTCTTTTACTTTTGAGGCCTGATTAGTTGACAACATCAACTGCTCAAGAAAATCATCACAAATGGCCCTCTCCTAATAATTAACTTTCCTGGAAAATTCTCTCTTAGGTGCCATTTTAAAATATGCAAGCAATTAAAACACTATCCCCAACTGGTTCTGTGACAAATCAATACTCCAATCAAAACACACTGCAAAGGAATTACCACACAAAAGTACAAGAAAACCTATTTTTAGCTCGAAGGAATCCACTCTGCAACTGAATTGACTTGCTTTGTATTTGAAGAAAATAGCTCTGTATCTGCTCTTCTGCAACAATTCTTTTGAATGATACCTTTACTCAATCGACAAGAGATCATATATGGTACCCAGGGTCTTAACTGCAATATTGATACTGCATGCTTCACCCGTCCCTTTAGAATTGAATTCCTGAGAGAATTCAAATTTTTCGCTCCAACGGGTCACAACATTCCTGCATATTCTTTCCTTTCACTCTTTTGCTGTTTCGCGAAGCATAACTTTCGGGCAATTTCGTTAAACGAAATCACTCCAACTGTCCGATCAAAAGAAACTTAATCGGCCTTTACACTGACTTAACAACCTTGCCTTCGCGCTGGGCCCTACCTCCTTTTCGCCATTTCCTAAAGCATAACCCTCGATTATTTTTCCTTCGCGAAGTCACGCCAGGCGTTAGATGGAACTCTAACTACTCGGCGTTTAACTCTTACCGAAACCATCAACATCTTCATTAACTGCACCTTTACCTTGACTGCTAGTGGTCTTTCGCTATTTCGCAAAGCTTAAACAACTTTCAACTTCGGGCCACAAAACAACGCGAAGCGTTGGATCAGATCGGAGATGACCATCCTTTAAGGGAAACCTTTATGCTTGCTTTACTTATGTCGCCTTTTCATTGGTTACTGACTACCATGTGGCACTCAACCATTGGTTTTAGAAAACCGTTCAAGCCTAGTTCAACGTCAGCCATGTGTCTCTCCCTTATACCGCTGGTTACACCTTGGCGGGCCCTCAACTTCTTCTAAAACCATGTGTCCATGGACACATCACCATCTAGCATGACACCTGGATACCTTCTCTTCTTTTCGCTATTTTGCGAAGCATATCCTTCGGTTAGTTCACAATCACGAAATAACGCGAGCCCTTAGATCAAAACGGAGTTGATCCTCTTTTAACCTCATGCTTTATCTGTCTTCGGGGCTGAAAAACCTTTTCACCATTTCGGAGGGCATAAAACATGAGCATTTTACCTTTGCGAATTCACATGGGCCATTAGATTATTTTTGACTTGCTAGATGCTTAACAACTTACTGAATTCGACAGATGTTGACCCTCTGACTCAACTTTGAACACCTGGCATCTAGTCACTTTCAAATTGACATGTCAGTCTTTCATTTGTTGAGAGAAAACACTGGGTTCCACCTCGTCCTTGCCACCTGTATCTACCAGGTCACTTCTTATCCCGCGGCATGACTCACCTCTGGGACCCACCTTTTAACCCTTAGACCCGCCTTGCTGACTATTGTGGCTTCTGCCACGTGCCATCATCTTACTCGCCCTCTCGACCAACTGGACCGTCTACTTGGAGTGCCATGTCATTTCACCACTTCACGAAAGCTAACTGTCGAGCATCTTCATCCTGCGAAACAACGCGAACCGTCGGATCAGATTGGACTTGATCACCTTTTAGTCACTTAGAAAATCTTTGCATGCAGGGTCCCACCAGATGCTTTCGCCATTTCGCGAAAGGTATTTCACTTGCAAGTTCAGGCTGCAAAAGAATGCCAGCCGTTGGATCTTGGACGAGATGAAGCCTCTTTAAACCGGACCAAAAATGCCATTTAGAACACTTCTCCCTTTCACCATTTTGCGAGTCTTAAACCACGCACAACTTCGCCTAATGAAATAGCGAAAACCATAGATCCACCTGAGAGTTGCGCACAATTTACTGGGCCCGACAACATTAGGAAGAAAATACATAAGGCGTAAAATTTTATGATTAATTCAAATACCCGCCTAGGCAAATGACAAGGGGGGACACTTCCTATGACCCCAAGAACCATTACTTAAGTGGATAAAGTAACGAAGGAATAGAAACCTGAGGGTTTTTCTTAATAAAACATTGAACAATTTAAAATTAAAACCCTAAACCCCTAGGACCTAACACAGAGCTGAAGCAATTGATAGTGTGTCTAATTCAAAATTTCAAAAAACCTAGCCGTTATGGGAAAGGAAAACCCATTTTTTAAATAGTGATAACACTATGGTTTAATGTAAACTGTTTGGTGGGTACGCAACCCTTTCTAGGGTCAATGTCCTAGACAGCTTCTCTGTGGTTGCTACCCACGATGGTAGCATTTAAGCAAAGACTCAATATGGCCTATTGCTTGTGGCCTAAAACAACTAGATCCTAATACCTATCATAAGCGTCACCCTTGACCCAATTGTCAATCGTCAACAACTCTTCGAGATTAAGTCAAATTTATAAAAGCATTTCACTCAATCAACCCTAAAGGGGTTTACTATGGTTTAACTAGCGGATGTAAAATCATTTAAGGATTATCTTATTAGATTATCGATCCAAGGGGGATTACCCGCCCCTTGGATTTTAACTTCCAAGTGTCCCTTATTACTCCCCGATGATTTATAGGGATGATGCCACAGACATCGTTGATGTAGCTTTATTAGGCGTTAAGTGCAGTAGTTCAACATGATGACATTACCCGTAAGCGTGACCTAGAGGCACCATAAATACCGAACGCTGCTAGGTTTTTCTTTTCCAACTCCCTTTGTTAAGTTTTCTAACTAAGAGGTCTAACTCTTATATTCAAATGAAATTAACCCTATTCTAATATAGATATGATGAAAACCAATACTAAGAATCAAGCCGCAAAATAAACTCTACGTACAAAGTAAAAAGAGTCTCTTGAACTAGAATAAATGAGAGATATACCATCTAACATCATGAATTATGCAACTAGCATGGATAAGTGAGAAGGTGTAACTTGTATAAAGATAACAAGAAAAGAATAAAAGTGCCCCTAATGGCATTAACTTCATCTTATTCTAAATTTACCTCTTTTATTTTTCTTAAAAAAAAAACCATTGATACTTAGAAAGGGAAAGAAAGATTTCTTTAGTCAGCTTGATCAAATCAAAATTCGAGAATTAAATGAATCATCTAATTAAAAGGGTCTAGTTAGAGGAACTTTACATTAAAATTATTGCGAATGAATTCCAATTAAATATTCCTACTTAAGTTTTCCAAATCACTTTGACAAACAAATTTCTCCATTTATCTAATTTTAATGTTGACTCAATTTTAGGGACCAATTCCTTTCTCCCCTTTAGAATTTACCATTGATAATAAAACTTGGTTTTTTTTGGTTTTTATTTTCAAATAATTGTAAACATTCTTTTATATATATATATATATATATATATATATATATATATATATATATATATATATATATATATATATATATATATATATATATATATATATATATATATATATATATATATATATATATATGTATGTATATTTTATATTATATAAAACCCTCAAGTTAACACCATTATTATTTTATTTATTTATTATATCTCATTTTTATTTATTTATTATAATTATATAAATGCAAAAATCTAAATTAAGAAAAAAGTAATTTGATACGAAAAATAAATAAAAATATGGCTTTTATTACTAGGCAGGGAGTGGGGCCACGTGTCCCATCACCACTGCGGACCTGCAGGTGCAGGCCCACAGTGATGAGGGGACACCCGTGGGCCCCTCCACTCCCTCTGCGGCCACTGTCATAGCAGTGATCGCAGGGGTAGTGGAGAGTACCACTCCCCAGCGGATATATTAACTCCTGCCACCCCCCCCCCCCTCATTTGACTATTTAATTTATTTTAAATTTTTTTTTGAAAAACTACTTTATTTTATTTTTCTTAACGTATAAATTTAATATTGCAATATATATATATGGTTTTATTCTAGTTTTAAACAATTTAAGAGGGGTATATAAAAATGTTATTATAAAACAAGAAAGCAAGATTGAAATTAATCTTTATTCCCAATAAGTTTCATTCACAGGAAAACAAGATTTCATACATGAGAAATTAATTAATTTATTTTTATTCACAGCAAGATTTATTCACATGGAAGAAAAGAGTAAAAGAAGAAGCAAGATTCAATTAAACGAGGAGAACTTGGATACTTGAAGCTTGATGTAGAATCTCCTCCGAATTCTTCAACTAGCCTCCCTTGATCCTTCCTTGCAACTTTTTTTTTGAATTTCTTCAAAAACAACTACTTAACAATTCTACAATGAAATGTGACTACCAGAAAAAAAAAACTACTACTTGAGAAAACTTTTCTTCAAAAAAAAATAATCAACCCCCTCTTTTTGAAAATTGCATACAATATATAGGAAAAACCCCTTAACTCCACTATCTAGAGAAATTAATTGAAAATGAGATTCTTTTTCCAATATTGGATCCATGCAAAATTGATTAATATCCTAGTGCGGGGGGGGGAGTTACATGCAAGGGAATTAAAGAATGAAGGTTCCTCTAGAAGCTTCTAATTTCTCCTCATGATTTCTTATTTTAAAATACCTTTTAAATATTGTATTTAATTTTTTTATAATATTTTAAATAAACATCCTAATAGTAGAAAAAAGATGGTGAGGGTTAATAATAAAATAAAATTAATTTTTTGATTGCTATCATGTAGCTTACATTGATTTTGATTAGGGACTATATTTGATAAAAATAATATTCTTGATTTAAATAATTTAAAATTTATATTGTAATTAATCATACATACAAGATTTTGAGAATGTATTTTACATATCTAATGATAAACAACATAGAATATCTCATCCCTCAACATTAACGCTTGGCATAAACATGCTACATTAACACTAGAGGTTGAAATCTACTATACATCAATCTAGTATATGAATTATGTTCATGAGCACTGGCCCAACAAGGGCCATCTAGAAAAGAAATGTCCATGATCACATAAGCTCAATGTGGGCTCAAAACCCACAAGCGCGTTGATCTAAAGAGGTTTGATGACAATATCAACAATATCATGGTTTAACCATCACATGTTCCACGAATGACTATGAATATACAACTCTCATAAATAAAAAGAATCAAAATAAATTTATTAAATTATATTATAAATATATTTTAGAGCCAATACAACATTTTCAATATATTAGAAATAATAAGTTATATAACTACTCTTTTTGGTTTACATTTAATATTACTAAATTGTGTATATATTTTTGAATTGGATGTAGGAGTTTGGAAATTTTTTTATTATGTTAAGGATGGATGAATATTGGAATACAATGACAAGAGCAAAGGTATAGAATCATTTATCATAAAATACATGTGTTATTACAAAAAATGTGCATGATTTTAAACATACAAGTTGCTAAAAGTAATCTATTGAAATGTCATTCTTATATCAAAATATATATTAATTTTATAAGTAATATCAAGATAACTTAGTGAATTTAAATTTTGTCTTAATGAAATTTAATAAATAATTTATTAAAGGTGATATTTTAAGATATATAGATTAATATTTTAAGGAATAGTTTTTTTCTATTGTATACACGACTTTTCTTCTTTTATCTTTTATGAAATATTTTTGACATATTTTTCATAATGGTATAAATAGCTAACATTTTTGAGCTGTAATATGAGTTGTGACAAAATTCAAGGAAAGTGAGACTTAAATTGCTTATTGTATAACAATTGAATCTTACATAAAAGACTTCAACCAATTGAAACAAATTGAAAAGGTAAAAAAATACTATTAAATTTAGATATTTAATAAGTAAAATAATTTTACATCATTCTCTATTAATTTTTGTGTCTAATATAATCATTCCTAAATGTATTTATTCAAATTTTTCAGGAGGTGACTCTACAAGAAATACACGAAGTTACATTACATAAGGCTATCACTACATTTAAGAGTAGAATCATGAAAACAAATGCCACAAGTGAAAAGTATGAGAAGATGATCCATAGTGCCTTCAACGATGAGCTCAACGTGAAATACAAAGATGCTTGGAAATCTTTTAGTATCTAAAATAGGTTTTAGATATAATATATAGGATATTATCATTTAAATAGAATAAATTATATCTTACCAATATTTTCTATGGATCTATAACTTAGACATGAAAAAATTATGATGCCTTTATATTTAAAAGTAATATATTTTATGGTTGGTGAGAAAAATGGGTAAAGTTCATTTTTTTTTTAATTTAAATTGTGATGGCATATAATTTTTTATTTCTTCATGTCGTTCTGTTATTTTGCCTCATTTATCTTGGCTTATTCATAATGGTCAAAAGGCCAAGTTTTGGGAAGAGGTTTGGAATGGTTATCTTTCTATGGTTAGTATTAGGGATTGGTTTGAACTTATGCCAATTTTAAAGTCTTATTGGGGTAGTTATGTTTCTGATTATTTTTATTTTTATGTTGATCATTCGAGGTTGTTGCCAGTTGCACATTGGAAATCGATTGATTCTTTTTCTGTTTTGCAAGATTTGAAATTGGCTTATAATGAGATTTTAAAGAATAGTCCAATTGTGTTTCTCAATAAAGATGATGAACTCATATGGACTAAGGCAAAATCGGGTAATTATACTGCTAAGGAGGGGTATACATCTCTTATTATAGCAGATCATCTCTTTGTTTGCTCCAGTAAATTTTTTGGGGGTTCGACCTGTCTTACTAAAGTTGGTTCGTTTGCTTGGTTGGCTGTTCAAGATAGGGTTTTAACTGGACTAAGGTTATATCATCTTGCCATTACTACTATCTTTCCTTGTGTCCTTTGTGGTCACTTTATTGAATCTGCAGACCATCTCTTTTCTGCTCAATGTTGGTATTGGTTTTTTTTGGAGGTTGGGGTGGTTTTCAGCTTTACGTCCTTCCTTGATTGATCAATTTGCTAGCTGGTTAATTTGGTTCTCATCCTCATCTCTTATTGGTATATTTGGTTGGCATCTTTGTGTTTTGTGGTCTTATTGGTATATTATATGCCTTTTGTACTTTGTTTCACCTGATTGACGTGTCCAACTTTGGTGGATTATTTTGGTACAGTTGGTAATGGGACTTGCTCCATTTGTGCTTTCGCAATTGTTAGCTTTGGCTCCCTGTACAAATTTTGCTATCATTGGGTTGTCATACTTGTTGGGATCATGAAGCTGGTTCCGTTTGATGTTTAAATATGAGCTCATTCACTTGTGTGAGGCAAGGTTTGGTGTGCAGGATGTTGTTAAGGAGTTTGGTGTTTCTCCTCCTTTGGTATCTTCTGCCCTTGATGCTTTCCTGGGTCTTCATACTTTGGATTGATCCCTCTCTTATTCCTCCGTTGCTGCTCGTGAGCGTCTTCCTCTTGCTTCATTTTTGGGAGATGAGTTTGCCTGCTTGGAGATGGGCTCAAATGATTGGTTTATGAGTTTTCCTGTCAAATGATTGGTTTATGACTTTTCCTGCTTGGAGATGGGCTCAAATGATTGGTTTAGCTCTCTAGTTTTCTCCTCTTCTTCGGAATCTGGATTTGGATCTAGCTTCATTTTTGTCTGCATCTCAACCTTTTCTTTGGGTTGTGATTGCCTTTTTTGATGGCCTATAAATGTGTATCCTGTTGGTTATGTCAGCATTGGGATTAGTGGGTGGTCTAGCTTTTTGTCACTTTGCATTTTAGCAAAATTTGGTTGGGTTTCATACACATTTATATCATCTTATTTTGTAGTTATTTTTAAAGATGTTTCTTCTCTTAAATACTTTTTTATATTAATAAATTTTTTTAGTGACTTCACTCATTTTTATCAAAAATAAATAAAATAATAATAATATAATTATTATTAAAATAAAATAAATAAATATAATTTTTCATTAAAAAATAATGATATTATAAAAGTATGTTATATATTATGAATAATTAAAATGTCATTATATATATTTTATTCTTAAATTTTTAATAGTAAACATTATTTATATTAACCGGACATTAAATATATTAAATTTTGACATACACAAATATTATTACTTCATTAAATATTTAAAATGATTATATGTATGTGTTAATTGCTTATTTAATTTACTTGCATCATGCACTAGTCTTGAGAAATTTATGTGTGATCTGGTTGAATGAAAAGAAAACACAATAATAGAATTATATTAATATTATTATGCATAAAATTTTGTCCTTACTATATTTTTTTCCCTTTTTTTCCCTCATAGATTAAACATTGTAAGAATGTTGTTTAAAACATTAGATTCTAATTGAGCTAAATTTTTTATATCAAAAAATCGAGTTTTAAACATTTTTATTTTAAAATTTAGTAAATGCATTATTATTATTATTTTATGACTATCCCTTTTAGTTGTATCACGAAGTTAGATAAATATAATGAGAACTTCATTCTCATTACGCTATTTATCATATAAAAATGTATTTTAAAGACTATTCAAGGCTTTTAATGTTTTCTAGTGTTTATTCAAATTTCATAATGTAGAAATTTAAAATTCATTCTTACATTTTAACTAATTTATGTTATCAATTATATATTCTCTTTAATAGTAATTAATAAAATAAATTATTTATGTAATAAGATTTTAATTCTCTTTCTCTTTAATGAAATAAACATATTCTTTTAACTAGAATACACTAAAATTAATTAATTTAAAAAATCATTATATTCAATTAACTAAATGAATTACCATTATCATTTGTCTCATTTAAAAAATAATGCATTTGTCCTATAATTTAAAATTTATAAAATTTCTTCATACAATTAATAACTAATCTTGTCCATCTAAATTGTCAAACCAATCATAATCATCCAATTCTAATTACTAATCAATATAAAATTATTTTTTATCGATATTATTGAATCCTAAATTATTTTACTTACATTTTATCTATCCATTCCAATCTATCCAAACCTAAATCGACCATTTATCTCAATCATGCACTTGATCTAATCAAATTCAACACTCAGGCTCGTGCACATAGATGGCGGACCAGAAAGTAGGTACAACCATTTTTTGACCAATCTAAGGTATAATGTGAGTGTGTCATAACTCACTCATGCCATAACACATTATCATTATGGCTTAGTATTGACTGAGTTGTAATGTCAGTCATGTTATGACATCCTCATATTATTCATATAGGTAGGAAGATATATAGAGAGATAGAGAGGAAGGTACATATATTGACACACATGAAGAAAGAGAGGGAGATGGAGAGGTCGTGGGAGAGGTAAAAAGATATTAATGGAGATATAATGTGATATATGGACAGAGATAAAGAGACATATAGAGAAAAGGAGATGGAGACAATGACTCAAATATATATAGGAAAAGATCTATGTATGTATGTATAAACACACACACACACACACACGCACGCACACACAGAGAGAGAGAGAGAGAGAGAGAGAGAGAGAGAGAGAGAGAGAGAGAGAGAGAGAGAGAGAGAGAGAGAGAGAGAGAGAGAGAGAGAGAGAGAGAGAGAGGGGGGGGGGGGGGGGGGGGGGGAATATAGATAGATATAAAGGGTGAGACAAAGTGATAAAGATATAAAGATATAACCTACAAGTTAGAATGAGGTAACAAGATGAGATAGAGAGAGATACAAAGAAGAAGATAGAGATGGATTTGAGAGAGACAAAGAGAGGGAGAAGTAGAGAGGGAGAGAATGAGAGAGGATTAAGTAGAGAAATAGATAAAGAGATAGAGAGAGGTAAAGGGATAAATAAAGATAGAGAGATCTAGGGTGGTATGAATATAGAGATTAAAGAGGGAGATTTAGAAAAATATAAAGGTATATATGTAGAGGGAGAGAACTAGAGAGAGAGATAAATATAGAGAGATAGGGATGTAGGAATAGAGAGATGAAGATATGTAGAGAGATATAAATGAAGAGATAGATAAATATAGAGGAAGAGGGAGTGGGAGAAATATTTAGAGAGATGTACAAGATGAGGTAGAGTGAGAGAGAGAGAGAGATTGGGGAGATGAATGGATACAGGTAGAAAAAGGAAGAGAGAGGGGAAGAGAAAGGAGAGGTGGAGAGATAACTCAAAATATAGATTGGGATAGAGACTTTGATATAGATAGAGGGTTTGAAAGAGGGAGAGATAATGTGAATGAGAGGTACAAATAATAAGATATAGATAGAGGGGGGATGGAGAAATAGAGAGATGGAGATAGAGGTGGTAAGAGTGAGGGATAAAGGAGGTGATATAGACAAGAAATAGAGAGCAAGAGAGAGATAGAGAGGGGGAGAGATAGAGGGTAGAGATATAGATAGTCAGGGAGAAATAGGGAAATTGTATGTTTGCATATGAATGAGAGAGGTGTATAAGAATAGAGAGGGGGAGAGAGAAGAGTAGAGATTGAGAGGGATAGGTATAGAGAGAATGAGAGATGGAAAAGAGCAAGAGTATCATATTATAGAGAGAGAGAGAGAGATGGGAGAGAGAGGGAGAGATATAGATAAAGAGGGATAGGGAGAAAGATAAAGACACATAGAGATAGAGGAAGAAAAAGATATAGATAGAAAAGAAGAAATCTATAATGATAGGGGGAGATAGGGAGAGGGGAGGAGGGAGAGATATAGATAGAGAGATATATATGGATAGGGAGAGAAATTAAGAAATATGAAGATAGATATAGAGGGACATGGAGAGATGGGGAGGTAGTTATATAGAGGGAAAGAGTGATAAAGAAAGGAAGTGATATAGAAAAGCAATACAAATAAAATAAAACAAAAAATATATAATAAATTACTTTTCTCTAAATTCAAAATTTAAGAAAAGTAATTTATTTTAAATTTTAAGCAAATCTTCTAATGTGTGCGAATGTCCACCGATTCACAACCTATAAGTTGTAAGAACTTAAAACAACCAAAGATGATTAAGCAAATACCTGTAACCTGGGTCCCATCATACATGCCAAAATGTGTATGCCAAAAAGTCTACCACTATTGAGAAATACCACTTGACATGAACATAACTGTTTTTCTTCTATTTTAGGTGGTTTTTTAAATTAAAAAATAGTAAGTTCCAACTTTTGATTGATAGTTTCATGATGAATAAGAGCTGAGGGGTGCCTTAGCAAGCTACACAACCACATAGCCTAAACACACAACAAAAATCAACACTAAAAAATAGCACATGTATATTTAGATTGTTTTAATTAAAAAATTACATTACAAAAAGTTACAAAACAATTCAATTAATCATCCATTACAAAATTTGCTCCATTCATGCAAACTCTTTCCCATGCTTGACCTTCTATATCTCTTCATCTTTGTCTCAAAAACCTTTATGATCATGATGGATTATTCCATCTCCAACTTTCTTTACACTCAACCTCTCAAAAGCCTCTTTGTCACACTCTTTCTCAGCCCTAAATCTTTCTCTATATATTATTCCACAACCTGTGGCAAACTATTATCTCAATAATCTAATTAGATTATTTTTAATGCCTATATCTCTATCCCATGACCAAAGGCCCCTTTTTTTTTTCTATCATTACAATTTCCCTTTTATAGTCATTACTGTTACCATTTTTTGTTTTTTAGGGTCTTATCTTATTTTCCCATAGTTTAGAATGAATGAACATTATTTTCAACTTTTCTTCAGCGTCTATTTGTTTATGCTGAGCTAGATTTCCACGTTGCATATTGTTCATTTGAAGAGTCAAAAGTCAAAACAAACTAAAAATGCATTGATTCCCATGTTTTCCTTTAAAAAGTTCCAAATGGCCACATTGAGTTTTGAGAAAGTGGAGGGAAATATATGGCTTTGAACAAACTTTACCACAAGTTAGTATTGCAGTTAGTTAGACTACTAAGAAGAAGGGAATCCTAGTCTTTTGTTCTGTTCATATTTTAGACAAATGGTGTTGTGTTATTCTCTAGAGTTGCAGGGTATAGTTAAGGTAATTGTGGTGTTGTGAAATGTTCAAGAAAAATGAAGAAAACATCAAGACAATCATAGCTACAGTAAATGCAGTCCTAGAAGACATAATAAGGACAGTCCTAGGCCAAATGTTCATGCAATGAAATTAAGGTTAAGTTTGCATGAATATATGTCAAGGAAGTGGAAGTATGAGGTATAGAACAATGAACTTGTGACAAATAACAATGACAACATTCTCATAAAGAGAAAGGACTATTGTAACAGTTTCTAAAGAGACACAAAAGGATTGATAAAAAATAGTGAGATGACAAAGATAGTCTCAGAACTAGGCTATTCCAAGAAGGGCAATTAAAAGCAGTCCCATACAAAGTAGAGAGCCTTATTCAAAATAGTGAAAGACAAAATGACAAAAATACTTTTCTTGAAGAGGATGGGCTTCAAAGCACATAGCACCACTATTGCAAAATTGTGAGTAGCATCCATCAAAGAGATATCAGCCAAAAAGATGTGGTCCATGACAGCCATAAACCTTGCTCTCATAAGGATAGAAGGTGAGTATGAGAATTTCACAGTGAGGAGAAGTAGTTATAAAGTGAATAGCAATGATCAGAGACAAAAGGTATTGTGGTGTGAAAAAATGAAATAAGTCTGTACGCTGCAAGACACGACACTTCAATTAAGTCATTGCATGTGTGGTTAGACAGATATAAGCATGAATAATAAAACCATAACAAATCGGCCAATTACCTTCTAAAAGATGCGAGTATAAGATTGCTCTCAGATGTGTATAAGCAATACTAGTGACTAGACTACACCAAGACGAAGGATTTAATCTATATGAGCATGATATTAAGCTAAATGGATGCAAGATGGATGAATAATAAGCTATATGAATTCAAGCAATCATGAAATATGCAAAAAGAAATTAAACTAAGATGCAATAATCTCAAAAAACAAGCACAATATATTCAATGACTCCAGAGCAAAAAGTGTATAATAACAATAAATCTCTAGGGTGTTTTGAATGAGAGATGAAGGCTGAATTTATAGAGAATCACAAAAGAGATTAAAAAAAAACACAATTTAGGATTAATTGAAATAATTGAGAAATCAGATTCAGTTAACCTTGAGATAGATTCCAATTATAGTTTAATTGAAATGCATTCAGAAAAGAAGTTTGAGTTTGTATTGGTAATAGAAATTAATTAATTCGATGCACTTGAGATAAAAATAGGTAATTCTTTGATTTATTCAAGAAAAAAGTCTTTTCAATGCAACTGAACTCCTTTTCTCAAAAGCTTCGAGTCCCAATTCTAGAGAATGATTAAATTCATTTAATTGCTTTTCTAATTTCAAGTTCTCAATTTAGAAGAAAGAAATAATATCTCAAGTTTGATTTCTCTTTCAATTCAATTCTTATATTTTATTTTCACTTTAACTCTTGCTTTGCATATTAATTCCTCTTTTGTAATAAATTAATTCCTTTTTTATGATTAATGGCAAATTTATTAATTAATTAAATATGCTAAGATATTTAATAAATTAAACAGGACAATTGATCAAAATGATATTCTTGGAATGATTCAATTAATTAAATAATTAATATTGAGTAATTGATTTGCCATGTGACATTTGATGATTAATGAATTAATAATGCACTCAAGATTGATTTAATTACCTTTGGTTAGGACCTTGGTGATGTTGTTGAGATTAGGGGCCCATGGTTTAGATGACCATTTTTAGGGTATTACATTTTCCCCTCTTTGAATTAATGTGCGAGCAGCGCATTGGTTCAAAGAATAGTTGATGTCTAGGAGATACCAGTTCTGAACTTGATTGATCATGAACCAAATGAAGAGCAAGGTGTTTAGCTTGATTTGAAGCGATGAAGCTGAACAAAGTTGATTAAAGCGATACCGATCCCGAACTTGATTGAACTAGGAACGATAGAGAGAAAAGATACCGAACTTGAACTTGATTGATCAAGAAGTGGATCTTACTGATCTATAACTTGATTGATCTAGACACAGTGAGCGAACATAAAATCGATCTTGAACTTGATGGATCAAGACACGATGAGCAAAGATAAATTGTCCAGCTTGATTTGATGCGATGAAACTGAACACCTGCTTAGATTGAGCGTGTGATCAAATATACTCTTTAAACTTTTGATTGAGTTTAAACGAATAATCAGCTTGATGAAAAGTGACGAAACTGATTACCGTTAAGAGATTGATTCAAATGAAGATGAATATCAACTTAATTTGAAGCGATGAAACTGATATGCCCCTAGCGATTGATTCGATTCAGATGATCGAGAGATCTCAACTTGATATGAAGTGATGAAGCTGAGATGCCCCTTAGCAATAAGAATTTGATTTTCTTTAGCTGAAAAAGATTTTTGCTTGACTTTTGATGAAGATTTGAAAATTTTCTTGACTGTGAAGATGTGAGGTCATAAGGTCATGAGTATGCCCCCTTGGGAGCGAAATCGAAAGATAGCAAGGGTACATGATGATTATAGGCAATTTTTGGTGATGATAATGATTTGAGCACAAATGATTCAGAGGAATTTTTGAAAATTTAGCATTGATTGATGAGAAATTGAGCACAAAGTTGATTTGTAGAATAAAATTGAGATTAAACATTGATTCATTAGAAAATGAGTGCAATTTGAAGAAAGATTGAGCTTTTGATGAAAGCGCTAAGTGGTCCAAATTTTATTGAAATTGACAATGAGAATGATCTCGGATTTTGATTTTGATCCTGAAAATGGAATCAGAATGGGCAAATTAGCTAAGGGTACAATTTTCATGTCCATCGGAGCAAGTTGAAAAATTAGGTTTTGGCTATATAAGGGATGGAAGTGTCATTTTCAATTCATTTTAACCCTCCAAGTTTGAAAATTCAAAATGCCTTCTGTGAAGAAAAATGGTGGTTCCCACACAGGAGCATCGATTCAAGTGCCAGAGATGACATAATCGACCTCAGAACTATGAGCTAGCAGTAAGTGACCGATCTTAAGCCTCTTAATCATTTCATTTTTGAAATTTTTTTGTTGATTTTTTGAATTTTTAGGCATGTAAAAGTCGGGTTTTGTTGATTTGTCATGCGAGACAACATCCTGTGTCGTATGAAAAATTGCTTAAAATTGTTTTGTCATTTAAACCCACTAGTTTTGTTGTTTCACACCTACCCTTGTATCGTACGAGCTTGTTCAAAAGAGACCATTTTGTCATTTGAGGGCTTGTTTTGTGTCTTATCAGAGTCTTTTGTCATCCTATACCTAGTCCTAACTCGTACGAGTTTCTGCTTCTACTGTGTTATGTCGTTTGAAAAACAATGAGCATATTTGAGGGTGAAAACTTGAAATTTTGGTTTTGCGATTGATTGTTTTGGATTTGCATGATGTTTTACTTGTCTTATAGCATAATTTGAAATGTTTTCTGATGATCTTTTGTTTGATTCTTGTAGGTTCGACTACTTCACATTCTTGTTCGACTACCTCACATTCTTTTCAGATGTGTCTATCCACCGACTATGACATTAGTTCACGAGTTATCAGATATTGATAGAGCACATATTGACTTGTGCAGATTGACTCACCTTTTACAGATGCCAGATATTTGTGTGAATCACGGGATGCTCACTACGCTTGTAGAGAGATTCCATTCTGAGCATAACACATTTCATTTTCTAGTTGGGGAGATGACTATCACTCCCGAGGATGTATATAGGATTCTCTAGATTCCATTCACTGGGGATAAGGTGGATTATGATTTAGCACAGTGTCCTGGCCTACTAGCTCTGAGGCAAGTATTTCATGATGCAGACATCCTAACACGATCTATCAGTTGGGATGACATGATGGTCGGGTACAGTGATTAGTTTCCACTAGCATGTGTCCTAGTAGAATTCATCGATTGTTTTCTTATGCCGGACAGGGGACAACAGGGTTTCTTATGCAGCTGGGGCAGGATGCTAGAGAGGCTTGTGGAGCACCCTCAGAGATTAGGATGGGGTTCTTGTATTCTGTTGCACATGTATCATGAGATGCATGAGGTGATTTACCGGGAGGGGAAGAGTATGGCTATAGGGGTTTTGATATTATAGGTATGTGCTTGGGAGCACCTCCTAGTTTGCAGACTGATTGTGAATGATGCCAGAGATCCACAATAGCCCATTGTTTACAGATACTCTGGATATGCTACTCAGCCCCATCTGGGCAAGACAAAGTATTGGAGATGACAACTAGATGATATTATAGTTGTTATATAGAGACCTTACAAGGGTCTTGAGCCTTGGGATGACTGGAGAGTTGTGCGCATAGACCTATTTATGACTCGACCTCTCATTGGCAGATCAATGATAGTGGTTGAGCGGTTTGTGGTTACTCTAGTGATGAGGTAGTATGGCAGACCTCAAGGGATCTCGTAGGAGTTTACTGCATATGCGCATTATGTAGAGGAGGAGAGACAGGGATGGGGACCTAGGTTATCATACACCCTAGTAGAGCAGGCACCTCTAATAGAGGAGGTTGAGGATGATGCCCCTATGCAAGCATAGGGACAAGGACAGAGGCAGGGACAGAGAGATGAGGCTCTGAGGCGAGCAGGTGGTGATCCTAGTGCTAGCAATAGCAAGGTACTAACTAGTGATAGGTAGCAATAGAGAGGAGAGGGTGGATCCCTAGGAGCTATTAGTGTCAGACTGAGTGGAGCTAGGGTACCAGAGGGTGGAGGTGAGGAGGAGTGAGTAGGTCCTAGGGAGGTGAGACAGAGGAGAGATGAGCAGGGGGAGTTGGAGGTGGAGATGGAGGCGATGATGGAGGCGGAGAGCTTGGAGAGAGCAGGGGGCGGATGTGGCACGATCGATGAGAGTAAATTTGGAAAGTCTGTAGTTATAGTTGATAGTGGCATAGACATAGCTGGCAGAGTGAAACCGACAGCTAGCAGAGCTTAGGGCTGAGCGCGATCATCAGGTCGCAGAGATGAGGGAAGAGTGAGATGCTTTGCAGAAGGAGGTTCTCCATCAAACTAGTCGGGCAACTTATTATGTTGCGGCTTACATCGTAGGAGTTCCATTAGTGCAGCAGGTTGTACCCTACTCGCAGTAAATGGCCCAATTTGAGGGAGCTTGGGCATCGTGACAGGATGCTGGTCACCAGGCTCCACCTCCTCCACCACCTGGCGATGAGGGAGAGGCAAAGAGCTAGATTTTTTTTGTGTAGCTCTTAGAATTTTTGTAAACACACCCATTTTTTGTAGGCCATATGATTCTTTCTCTGATGGGAGCTTGTATATGTTAGTTGACATTATTTTGTAGCCTGAGACTTTATCATTATATATACAAGACCTTGATTTGATTCCATTGTACTTGTGTCAATTGGTTTATGAGATGTATTTCTATATGCTTTATTCTATATGTATGCATATCTTTTTAGTATGGATGTAATGCAAATGAATATGGATGTTTATTTTTTTTGTTTCTTTTCATATGCAAATAAATGATGAAAATGAGTATCTAGGAATGCAAATTTTTCATTTTTCTATGCAATAAGATGAATGTAAATGAATGTATGATCTATATAAAATACTTATGTATGCAGCTAACATCTCAATACACAAGTACTCGATTGGAGAAATGATGAAAAAGAAACCACTTAGCTGAGAAATGATAAAACTTCAAACTCTCATTCAGAAGATAAAGAGATCATTATTACCATAGCAAAATCACTCTAAATTCACAAAATGCAGAATGAAATGCAAAATGAGATGCAACCTAAACCTAGTCACTGGATTTGAAATGCTTAAGTTTCATCACTGAGCATTAACAAACATAGCAGGCAGATTAGAGTTCCCTTCTTTTCATGTGCAATATTAATTATCTTGTCCGCAATGACCCTTTTTTCGTTCATATCCTTGGATAGATTTTGTAGGGACCCGGATTGCATGATAAAGAAACTCCCTCAAAACAGACAAAGAAATGATGAGAACCTCCCTGTAGCATACAAATAAGCAGAGTTGAGGTATGTGTGGTGATTTCACATTGATGTGAAAGCTCTTATCACATACACCCAACTGATTATATGTTTCCAAATCATCAAAATCATTCCTACAAGCAGAAAACAAAGAAAATATTAGCCCCCTAATCCTTGCTCCTCTTAGTCAAGATGGACTTCCTTGAGTTACTCAGAGGGATAATAATCAAAAACCAATATAAAAGATAACACACAAAGAAAATTTTCATGCATATCTCAAACTGTTTAGTGATTGTTTTCAATAATGTTGTTTTGCTTGTGTACTCAGTGATAAAACTCTTTAGTAGTTAGGAGACAAGTGACTGAATTGGAATGGACGACCAGGTTTCACTGACGTAAAGTTGACTTGGTTGATACTGCTTAGGACATGTAATGTGCTCTATTGATTAACCTAAGACTAGGACATTAATCATTTTCAAGCCATGAGGGTTCCAACGAACCAAGATATCACAAAAGTGACTGAAATATGTACAAGCGAAAGCAATTATGCATGAAAGCGGGAAATGCCAATGTTGCATTGATAGATGGAGCGCTTGAGTACAAGAGGCACCTATTTGCTAGGTTTTCACCTGCGTGGCAAATATCTTCTCTTTTTTTTTACCAAGGTGCCTGTTTCCCAGGTTTTCACCAAGGCATTTTCTCTCTTTTTCCTTTTTTTTTTTTTTTTTGGTTTCAGGACTTTTATGATTTTTAGATTTTTTTTAGGACTTTTTTAGCTGTACAGGTTGCTGGAGTAGAGAATACTAGGTGAAGAAATTTTTTAAGTGGATGGTGTTAATTGGTTCAAGGAGTTGTTCTCCTTTCGATGTTGAGAGGTGATAGGTACCAGAGCCAAAGATTGCAGTAACGATGTAGGGACCTAGCTAGTTGGGTTCAAACTTCCCTTTATTGTCTCGAAACTGTTGATTTTTAGGATTTTTTCTCAAAACAAGGTCACCAACCTAAAATTATCATTGTTGAACCTTCTTGTTATATACTTTAGACATTCTCTTTTGATACACTCTAAGATGATCAAACACCACTTGCCGATGTTCATCCAACAATTCGAGTTCTTGCAATCTAGATATTCTGTAGTCTTCATCAGTAACAAGACCTTGCAAAGAAAATCTCAAAGATGGTATTTTCACTTCAATAGGTAATACTGCTTCAGACCCATACACCAAAGAAAAACGTGTAGCCCCAGTAGGTGTTCTAATACTTGTTCTATTAGCCCATAATGCAGGATTGAGCTGCAGATGCCAATCCTTCCCAGATTTATTCACTGTTATGTGTAAGATAGTCAGTAGGTTTTTGTTAGATGCCTCAGCTTATCCATTACCTTGAGGGTAATATACGAATGACCAGTGCTATTTGATTTTGAATTTCTCACAGAGCTCATCTAGATCTTTATTCTTGAATTTTCCTCCATTGTCAGTCATGATGGATGAAGGTATACCATATCCACAAGTGATATAGTTAAGGATGAATAGAGCTACTTGTTTACCAGTCGCTTTGATGAGAAGAATCATTTCTACCCACTTAGTTAAATACTCAGTGGAAATTATGATAAACTTGTGTCCGTTGGATGATGCAAGATATATTTGACCAATGCGATCAAATGCCCATTGCTGGAAAGGCCAATGTGTAATGAAGGGTATGAGATCCCTTGCTAGAGCATGTATGAGATTTCCATGTATCTGACACTTCTCACAAGTTTTAGAAAACTTTATAGCGTCCTTCTCCATGTCTGGCTAGTAGTAGCCAGCCCATAGTAGTTTCCAAGCTAAAGTAAGACCATTTGAATGAGATCCACAAATATCTTCATGGACTTTCGATAATGCACATTGGGACTCTTCAATTTCTAGACACCTAAGCAAAGTACTATCCAACCCTTTCCTAAATAGATCATTAGTGATGATGACGTATAGTGAAGTGTTTTGGGTTAGGTTCCTTTTTTCATTATGGGTAAGATTTTCAGGGATAATCTGGTCACGCAGATAAGAGTAAATATGGCTATAGAGAGATGAGTTGTGTCCAATAATAGAGCACACCATCTAGGACTCAGGAGAATCATAGGTAGGGTAATGTAACTCTTCCACCAAGAATTCAAAGAAAAAATTAGACTCCTGTAACTTTGATATGGATGCCAAGGTGGCCATAGCATCTGCTACTATGTTTGCGGATCGGGGAATCTACTAGAATGATACAAAAGTAAAATATTTCTTGAGATCATCCACCATTCTCTTATAAGGCATCAGTTTCTCATCTCGAGTCTGATATGTATAATTGATTTGATTGATGATTAGCTAAGAGTCTCCATAGATGTGTAATTCCATAACCTTCCATTTGATATCCAGCTTGATCCTGTTTACCAAAGCTTCATACTCTGCAATGTTGTTTGTATAAGGGAAAATAATTTTATAAGCCTTCGAGATTGAATACTTTTGAGGAGTAATAAAAAGTATTCCAGCACCAGAACCATTTTGAGTGAAAGACCCATCAAAGAACATCTTCCATGATTGTTGAGTAAGGTCCATTATTGATTCATCTAGAAATTCTATATGGATTGGTTGAGTGTCTTCAAGTGGAGCATCAAAAAGTTGATCTGCAATCACCTATCCTTTGATTGCTTTGTGGTCTACATATTCAATATCAAACTTTGTAAGAACCATGAGCCATTTATCCAATCTTCCTATAAGTGTTTCTTTGTTGAGAAGATATTTGAGTGGATCAATCTTAGCTACTAGCTTGATGGAATGTGCTAACATGTAGTGTCTCAATTTTTGTGATGCAAAGACCAATGCCAAGCATGCTTTTTCTATTATAGTGTAGTTCATTTCATAAGACACCAATGTTCTACTAATGCAATATATAGCTCTCTTTTTTATTTTCATCATTTTGTGCTAGAAGTGTCCCCAATGATGAATCAGTAGCCGATATGTATAAGATCAATGGTTTACCCTGAATTGGTGGCATCAATATTGGTGGATTGGACAAGTACTCTTTGATTTGTTGAAGGTGTTGTTCACATTCCTGATCCTAGTTGTAGATTACCCCTTTCCTCAATACTTTTGTGAAAGGTTGAGCTTTATCTGCCAATTGAGAAATAAAGCATCTGAATGATTGGAGATGTCCTTGTAAACTTCTCATTTGATTGATGTTCTTTAGAGGTGGCATTTCCATTATAGCTTGGACCTTCTCAAGATCAACCTTGATTCCCTTCTTTGAAATGAAATAGCCAAGTAATTTCCCTAATGTCACTCCAAATGCACACTTTTTAGGATTTAGCCGGAGCTTGAATTTTTCCATTCTATCTAATATAAGGCCTAGCTCTTGAATATGCGTGATCTCTTTATAGTCTTCACTAAAGTGTCATCAACATAGTCTTCCATATTCTTATGCATCATATCATGAAAGAGAGTAGTTACAGCTCTTTGGTAAGCTGCTCTTGCGTTCTTTAGCCCAAATGGCATGACATTCCAGCAAAAGGTTCCCCATGTATAGGTGAAAGTTGTCTTTTCTTGATCCCCAGGAGCTATTTTGATCTGATTATAGCCGGAGAATCTATCCATTAGTGAGTACATTTCATACCCAGTAGTCATATCAACTATCATATCAATGTTTGGCAATGGAAAGTCATCCTTCAGACAAGCTTTGTTGAGATCTCTGAAGTCTATGCAAACCCTAATAGATTTGTTTGCCTTTGACACAGGTACTATGTTTGAAATCCATTCCGCATAGTCTATAGCTTTGATAAATCCATCTTTTAGCAATTTTTCTAGCTCAACCTTGACTAGCAATGCCACGTGAGGGTGCATCTTACGAAGTTTTTGCTTGACTAGTTTAACTCTTGGTGTGATAGAAAGATGGTGCATGATAAGATTAGGATCCAAGCCTAGCATATCAGAGTATGCCCATGCAAAATTGATCTTCTTTTCTGAAAAGAGATGAGTGAAATCTTTCAATTCTTTTGCTGATAGTGATTGAGCTAAGTGAATGATGTGTGGTGTCTCTTGATTCCCAATGTTCACTGGCCGAGTTGGCTCAATCAATATAGAAGACCTATCCTAAAAATGACTTGGCAGTATATCAAGTATCTCACCTTCAGGTGCCTCGGAGAGGTTTTCACCCTTAGGTACGTCCTTTATTTTCTCTTTTTTAGATTCTGACACTGCCATAATGTGGTTTTCACCATTAGATCTTTTTTAAAATTTTTTTTAATTTTTGCGACTAAGATACTTGATATCCATTTCAATCATGTTTGCACTTTGTTCGCTAGTGGAAGAGTCCATGGGTTCAACTGCATTGAGGTAATAGGTTAGTGTGTAGTCATTGGCAAAAGTAGGTACATCCATAGGTTGGTCTTGTAGAATACAGTCAATTAATTCAGGATGTACCAAAGATAGAGTTTGGACAGGTTTGAGGGAGTTCACGATATTGTCATCACAACTGCAAATCAAAAAGTCAAGTTCTAGAAGACTACCTCACATAAATGTCTCGAGACCAAGAAGAGTCAAAACATGATTATTCAAGTGCATGTTAATATTTAGTTGACCTAGTCCAATGGACCTACTTGTAGCATCATTCTCTATGCCAGACTGGACTTCATATCGTGGTTCGACAGTAACAAGAATAGTAGACAAATTCTCATCATTTACATTACATGATTTAGAGTTTGATGCTGAGTAGATATTGTCATAAATAGGACTGTTGTCAGAGTCATCAAAGTCATCAGGTGAAGTTTCTGAGTCTTTTTCAAGTGATTGAGTGAATGTATGTATGGTATCAACACCTACATCTTTAATGCTACAAGTTCCTTCAAGATTTAGCTCACTTATCATTTGTATCAAACATACCTATTGACATAACCTTGATGGTTCTCTGAGTCCTTGTTGTCTACTCCATTCAAATTCCTTTGGACTAATGACTGATTCTGCTTCTATAGCTTCCAATTCTTCTTGTGTAGTCCCATACCTGATTTGTTTTGTCTTTTTAGAGGGGTATATAATAGATGAAATTTTTTCTGGTATTCTTCCTTCTTTTAGCCCTTGTTCATAGTCTTCTTGTCTTTTTAGTCTGATTTCCTGTATCTCCTTTTCTAGCTTTAAGTGTATCATCTCTTGTGTGTCATCTATGATATCACTGGACTCTTCTAGAGTTTCTGTAATGGATGTATTAGAGAGGTAGTCTGGACCCCATTCATACTCATTTGAGTTAGTTTCTGAATCATCTACTTGTTGCCTACCAGTGTATGTGACTGGAACTTTCAGGGGTGCAAACAATTCTCTGATTCTTTCTACTTCATCTCTCATATCTTTTGGAACTTCAACTCCTTGTATTGTTGTAGCTGACACCATCAGAACTTGAGTACTGACTATTTCTTTTCTCTTGATTGCTAGTTCCACTTTTTCTTTTCCACACTCTGCTTGAGTTTGTTGATTGTTGATTTCCTATGATGTTGAAAGAGATATCCTTTTCTTCCACTTAGACTTAGAAGCATGTTTTTGGTCTGATGTCTTTTTTGGATTGTATCCCAGTCCAGCCTTATCATTTGTAGATTTTGTTTGCAGCTGAATCGGTTCAATAATACCCTCTTGATGTTTGCCTAGGGGACCAGTACCTGAATATCCCATGCATTGGATCATTTTGTAGCCGGGACCATATTGAGTTGGGGAAATCTCACAATGTCGTACTTCCTCGTTTTGACTATCTTCCTTGAAAAGCCACTTAAGAACAACATCCTCTTCTATTTCATCTGCCAAGGAAGTAGAAGACTATACAAAAAGACCATCATATATGATTTCAAAGTTAAAGTTTGTGTTCTCATAGCCTCTAATGGTTTGCCCAACTTTTTCGGTGATGGAGGGAGAGAGACTAATGAAAGTACTAGTTCTATCTTGTAGCCATCCATGCCAGTATCTGTGATTTTTAATTTCTTTTCTAAGTCCTTCATCAAGGTTTCTAGACTTTCATTTGTAGAGGTTGCTCTATTATGAGGCACAAAGGTATCAACATCTTTTGTCAATGCATTATAGGGGATATTTGTATTAGCAGGAATACTGACTTCAACTCCATTATAAGGAAATTTTAAGCATTGATGGTATGTAGATGGAACTGCCTTCATTTCATGAATCCACAGCCTGCCCCGTAAGATATTGTATGACAAAGGAAGATCAAGTACCTGGAAAATGACATCTCTTTCTACAGGTCCCACCCTGATTGGTAATAATACCAGACCTTTAGAGGTCCTTTCTTCTTCGTCATGGGCTTTAATTGTTATTTTCTTGGCCAAATCAATGACATTTTCAGAAAATCCTAGTTGTGTAAGCAGACTGTAAGTACAAATATTCAACCCCGCACCTCCATCTATCAAAACACGTTTAACTCTATGTTTATGGATCATGGCTTCAATGTGCAATGGCTGGTTATGTGGATGATTTAGCGAGTTGTCATCTTCTTCAGAGAAGGTCAAATTGTGAAGTGAAGTCAAATGACCCACCATAGATTGAAACCGATCAATATCTAAATCTTTTGGAACATTAGTTGTGAGCAATGCTTTGTCCAGGATCTCTTTATGAGCAGAAGAGATTTCGAGCAATTCAAAGATGGAGATTTGAGCATTCATTCTTTTCAGTTGTTCGACAATGCTATATCTAGATGATGATGACAAAGTTAGCTATTTAAATTTATCAAATGTTGTATCTTTTTGTTTGTTTGATGAGGTTGGTAGGTTTGATGTTGTTTGAGTCGGAGTTGAAGAACTAGCTCCTTGGAGAGTGAATTTCTTTTGAGAATGGGTCATAGCATTTGCATGTTGTGATTTATGTTGTTTGTCTTTAATTATAATCACATTGCAATATTCAGGTTGGGAAGACTCAATCATGTTGATCACATTGTCATTGCTGGTATAAGTGTAATTTACTTTGGCACCTCCATTTGTCTTTGAGGAATCACCTTGTTCATAAACAGGTAAAGGGTCCTTAAAAGCTTTGTGATCAACATTTGTCGAGTGATTCCCAACAACAATTTTACCAGCGTCTATGAGATCTTGAATCTCATGCTCAAGCTTCATGAAAATGTTTGTGTTATGACCTTTGTTTCAATGGTAGTTGTAGTATTCATTTTCTCTCCACCATTTTGGTTTGACTTCGGGATCATATGGCCTAGAATTGTCTGGTAATGTTATTAGATCGTTTGCTAATAAATTTTTGAAAGTGGATTCATATGATTCTTTCAGAGGAGTGAATTCGCGTCTAGGTTTCAAAAGCCAAGGTTTCTCTTTGAACCACTCTTTTACATTCTTCGGAGGATTTTCTGCTGCAGTTTCAGCTGCTTTGAGTGCTTGCATGCCACTAGCCAACTTAAATATCATGGATTTTGTTTTCCTTTAACAATGTCTACCACTCCATTGTTAACAATGTTTTTGTTGTTGTCTTTGCCATATTTCCAATATTTGTTCTTTTCTTTGGAACTAGATCCCAATTGTGTTTCTTTCCAAAGTGAGATATCTCCCTTCTTTATAAGCACATCTTCCATCCTGAGGGAATTATCTACCATTTTGTTGAATGAAGGATGCACTTGCATTTGGATATTGTATTTCAATTCAGGGATTAAGTTTTTGATGAAGATATCCATCTTCTCAGAATTTGGAATAGGCCGTGAATATATAGAGAACATCTTTCTCCATCGTTGGAGAAAAGTGAGAAAAGGCTCCCCTGTTTTCTGTTTAGTATTGCAAAGCTCGATCATAGTAACAAGGTGTTGAATGTTATAGGAGTATTGTTGTAGAAACAGTTGGATTAATTCTTTAAAACATTTTATTCCCATAGGTAGGCTTGAGAACCATTCCATAGCTTGCTCCCCTAAACTTCTCGAGAAAAAGCGCATGAGATACGTTTGGTCGTGCATGAACTCCATACATAAAGCACAAAATTCTCTGATATGGTCTTGGGGATTTGAGGTACCATCATATTTGTCAAATTTTGGGATCTCAAGTCGTGAAGGAAATGGAGGCATGTATAGGTTTTTTTCAAATGGAAATGGGCATATTGTCTCCAGAGAATATTGTTTTGGGGATTTATCCTTGTTTTTCAGTTCTGTGATCTCAGTCCGTAAGGCTTGTAATTATCTATGTACCATTATTATAGGCGATTCTTCCTTTTTAGTGATGAGAGTCTAAACTTCATAACTAGTAGGAAGTTTAGCACCTTGTTTTGCTAGTTCTAGAAAAATTATTCTTTTTCTCTAGCCATGATAACCTTCATCATTTTTCGGAAATCTTTATCCTTTTGACATCTATGAATATCAGTTTCTAGAGGTTTAGAGTCTTCAGATTCACTTGATGAAGAATCATTGTCAGTACCATGAATAATGAGGTTGTCTTTTGCATTTTGTTCTATTCCAGGTATAGTGGGAGATAAAGGTTGATAAAAAATTGGTATATCTGATGATGAAGGTTTATCAGTGAGCGGGTCCTTTACGTAAAATGGGTTATCTTGATATGAAAAGGATTGCCCTTTGCCTTTGGCATCTTTCTTATGAGAACTTTTGGTTTGAATAGGCATTTTTATTGATTGATGTGACCTAAGGTTGTTTGTGATGTAGAAGTCAAGATCAAATTAAGAATTAGTTGTTTGGTTAACATATTGATTGAAAGAAGCAACTAAGATTTAGTCTGGTTTTAGGAATGATCTATCTTGTGTAAGACATTTATCTAAGTTGATTCGAGAGAAGTGACTAAGACTCAGTCTGGTTTCAGGAATGATCTATCCTGTATAAGACGTTATCTAAGTGACTTAAGTTTGATAAGTAGTTGATTGAACTAGCTAAAAGATGATCAACAAAATCGTGCAACACAAATGGCAGAGGTACATATTTTGATTTGTTTATGCTCAGGATGATGATAACTAGTTTTATGCTTGTTGTAGACTATTTTAGGCAATTTTGACTGTTCTAGACTGACAAAATCAGAGATTCGTACGACAGGTTTTACAGGACCAGACGATAGTTAATAGCTTTAGGATGATGAAAATAGTATTTCGTATGAGTTGCTGCCTAAGACCGTATGATAGATGGGTATGTCTGAAATGACAAACTGATCAATGCAATGGTTTATCGTACAACACAGGATGCAGGCTCAAATGACAGTTCTCTAAACAGGACGATAGATAATAAGGTCTCATATGACATAGAATGCAAGCTTAACTGATAGACTGTTAGGATTGATGGAATCTCGTACGAAAATATGTATGTAGCGGGATAATAAATCAGAAGAGTCGTACGACTATTTATTGGACAGAGGCAAAATTTTGAGTTTTCAATGACTGAGTATGACCAGTTTTGAGGCAGACTGAGTTTTCATTGATTGACGATGACCAATTTAGAGGTAGACTGAGTTTCAACTAGGATAGACTAGTTTTGACATGAACAAAGTTTCGACTAGGATATACTAGTTTTGATACGAACAAAGTTTTGATCACTGAGTTTGTTTCTTGTTTTCTCCAGTTTTGGTATTCCAGTTTTAGTTTTAGGGATGAAAACACAAAAAACACGTAATATGAATAATAACTCCAATCACAACATGCAAACCCTATGGAAATTGGTGAGAGAAGAAAGCCTTTGCTTGTAGACTTAGGTACACACCCAATAGCTAATCAAAATATGGCCGATGTCTCACGTAATGGATTCTCAATGCTGTATTAGCCGACTCCAAATGTTAATGGGGGCACGAAATGACAAGTATCTTGGGAGAGTTACTATCTCTCTTGCACAAAGATTATCCCCCCTTTCAGAGGTGAACCGAGTAGCTTCTAATTTTAATTGGAACTAGTAAGTGATCCGTTTGGCACATTGAGGTATAAACTCAATTAAGAGGTCTCCCAGCCTTGAAAACCAAGGTTTAATATACCTAAAGGTACAAGGGAGAGCTATTATCGAGCACTGTCGTTGACTTGATTTTCATCAAATCACATTTGTTTTATAGTGGGTTGGAGTACTTAGCATTTAGCCGTTCCCACTTGGGTCATTCCCCTCTCGTCGACCGTAATGGCTATAGAGTTATTAGCTCCTTGGGAGGGCAGACCCGCTAAAAATATACAAATCTCAAACCTAAAGAAAACGCCTCAAGGGTCTGGATTTCTGATTGTCTATAAAGAAAAGAGCATACTCTCCTACCTCTCAGAATTTTCTTAAAACATGAAATATAGATTTGTTCTTTATCCATATAGAAAGTTGGGTGCCTAAAAAATGAATTTAATGAATACACAATGTTTGCTCAAATCTCCTCAGGCAAACTGCAAAGACAATGAATCAGTAGTCATATTGTCTTTGTGTGACAAGCATATTCTTCGACAATCATTCTGCAAAAACTGATTAGGCTGTAAAAATTTCTTAGATAGATAGACAACAAGCCAGGGTCAGCGTCAGTATAATCAAATTGAATAGAGAGCCTAAAGAATGAAATCTTCTTTTTTTACCAAAAAATACTAATCCGTACGATAATTCATACGGAATCGTACGATAATTCATACGGAATCGTACGATAATTGTAGTTTGTCACCTGACACTTTGGGAAAACTCATACAACAATTCGCAGAAACTGTACGGACGAAAATCCGAAAAAAAAAATCTAAAAAAAAAAAAAAAAAAAAAAAGTTAGTCTCCGAGGCCAAAAAATGTAGTCTTCTTCCCCATGGTGGGCGCCAGAAATGTGGTGTGAAAAAGTGAAATAAGTCTGTAAGTTGCAAGACACAACACTTCAATTAAGTCATTACATGTATGGTTAGACAGATATAAGCATGAATAATAAAACCATAACAAATCGATCAATTGCCTTCTAAAAGATGTGAGTATAAGATTGTTCTCAGATTTGTATAAGCAATACCAGTGACTAGACTACACCAAGATGAAGGATTTAATCTATATGAGTATGATATTAAGCTAAATGGATGCAAGATGGATGAATAATAAGCTATATGAATTCAAGCAATCATGAAATATGCTAAAAGAAATTAAACTAAGATGCAATAATCTCAAAAAGCAAGCACAATATATTCAATGACTCTAGAGCAAAAAGTGTATAATAAAAATAAATCTCCAGGGTGTTTTGAATGAGAGATGAAGGCTGAATTTATAGAGAATCACAAGAGAGATCAAGAAAAAGCACAATTTAGGATTAATTGAAATAATTGAGAAATCAGATTTAGTTAACCTTGAGATAGATTCCAATTATAGTTTAATTGAAATGCATTTAGAAAAGAAGTTTGAGTTTGTATTGGTGATAGAAAATAATTAATTCCATGCACTTGAGATAAAAATAGGTAATTCTTTGATTCATTCAAGAAAAGAGTCTTTTCAATGCAACTGGACCCCTTTTCTCAAAAGCTTTGAGTCCCAATTTTAGAGAATGATTAAATTCATTTAATTGCTTTTGTGATTTCAAGTTCTCAATTTAGAAGAAATAAATAATATCTCAAGTTTGATTTCTCTTTCAATTCAATTCTTTTATTTTATTTTCAATTTAACTCTTTCTTTGCATATTGATTCCTCTTTTGTAATAAATTAATTTCTTTTTTATGATTAATGACAAATTTATTAATTAATTAAGTATGCTAAGATATTTAATAAATTAAATAAGATAATTGATCAAAATGATAATCTTGGAATGATTCAATTAATTAAATAAATATTTAATTAATATTGAGTAATTGATTTGCCATGTGACATTTGATGATTAATGAATTAATAATGTGCTCAAGATTTATTTAATTACCTTTGGTTAGGACCTTGGTGATGTTGTCAAGATTAGGGGCCCATGGTTTAGATGACCTTTTTTTAGGGTATTACAGGTATAAGGTTAGTGTTGAACCAAGCACTGCCAAAATGTTACAGTCATTTGAGGCATCAATACTATAAAGTGGTATTGTGGAAGAGAGAGGATTTATAACTTTTGGAGACATTTTTGACATGTGTGAAGACTCATCAATGGGTATAGATATGGTGAAGGGGCATTTCTCAACATTTATGGCACTTTTTGAGCAGTTTGGGTAAACCCAAAAACAGTTGCATCCGACCCTTAGGAGGTTGAGGAGAAAAAGGATAGTTATTGTAGCATAAAGAGGGTATCTAGGAGGAGATTGGTGAGTTGTCCAGGTAGTGGAGCAGATTTATGGGCAGTTGAAGACCTTTTCAAGTGATTTACAAGTATCTAGGAGCAAAATTGAAGACTTTATCCATGGACCAGTCAAAGGTAAAGGTTTTCCTTTGTCAAGACACCCTTTTGGAGCAGTTTTCAAGCCTCAAAAGTAGGAATTAAAGAAGGAATTGGGCGACCAAAAGAGTGAATTTCAAGTAATCAACTCCTTCTTCTCTCTTCACATGTAATCCTAAAACATGATGTAAATAGCTACTGCTATCTGTAAAGCACAACTCTTTCTTTGTAAAAAAGTTAGTTCTTGTTTTCTTTTGTTCAGTATTGTAGCTTTCAGCTCTTTCTAGGCCAAAAGTACAAACTTGTAACTCATTGTCAGTCACTTGATGACTATTATAACATTGCAGATTTTAGATTTTCAAAACAAAAAGTGTTATTTTTAGATTTGAACTACTGTGTACATTCCTTCTATCAATAAAGATTAGGTTTTTACCTTCATATGGGTTACTCCACATTATGTTATTTATTTTGTGCATGAGTTTTCTTGTGTTTTAAAATAGAAACTTTAAAACTTGTGGGAAATGAATACTTGTGAGCCAAAAAACATATTTCTATGTTGGTTGTAGATTGTATCATGCTGATATAGGGCTATCTAGTTGTAAAAACTATCATTTTCTTCTAGAGTAGCAATATAGGGTGTTCTATCTACTAAGTGCTAAAGCATATGATATATTGGTTCTAAAAGTTATGTAAAATTAAAACTTTATGAGTAATTGTGAGTACAAAGCAGCAAGTATAAGTCTTGTACATCTAGGTGCATCACCATATTATATATAGGTTTGTTTTCAAGCATTTTCTTCCCCTTTTCCTTGGCAATCGATATTTTAGAGTAGGTTTTAGGTGAGGCATCATAAATAACCAGCTTTCTCTGTGTTGGATTTGCATGAACATTGTCATTGTTATCATTGATGTTAAATCCAATCATCCGGATTGGTTCGGATGTGGTATATTGAGCAAATGAGGCAGGTATAGTTTAGATATTGTGCAGTGATGAAAAATAGGTATATATGTGATGCAGAGCTATAAGGATTGTATAACTCTTTAGAGTTATTTCTAGAGGTGACCATAAATCTTATATATTGATCATGTTGGTTTATGTTTAAGTTTTTGGTCATGATTATGTAACTTTATTCTATGCTATGAGTTCTATATTTTGGAATCAATGGCATTTGTATTATGGAGTCATTTTTTGATGATCCTTGGGAATTGTTCTTATGGATCCATTCCTATGGGTTTGGTAAATGCTTGTTTGGTCCCAATATGTGAAGCATGTAGAAGATTAGTGAAAGCTATCTTGGTTATCACATCTTTGATTGAGACATTTTTGGTAACATGTTGATATGAGCAATTACATCATTGAATAAATCATTTGTGCTTGGCTGATATATCATCTTGGTGATTGTGCTTTGTATATACATATATGTATGTATATATATATATATATGTATATATATGTACATATGTACATATGTACACACAGACACACACATGTGGGCAAAAGCATGGAGTTGTGTCACACTTTGGGTCAACGGAGGGTAGTCTGACCGAACTGAGTTCGTCCAAACTCAGTTTGACCGGACTACTCCTCAACTGTGTGGCGCCACATGGCGTCAAAATGGCACTAGGAGTTTGGCCAAACTCCCTTAGTTGAAAAGCCACCATAAAAAAAAATCAATTTTTTTTCAAATGTTGAAACTAAGGGTAGTTCGGCCAAACTCAGTTTGACCGAATGCCGAACAATCCTATGTGGCCTGCTATGTAGCACCAAAACGACCACTTTTTGTGCATTTTTGCCAAATTCAACTTCTGGCTAATTTTTCATCAATTTGAATTTTTTTTTTCAAAAAACGAAAAATACCCTTTTGCAGATCTTGAAGTCACGAATCCTGTCATATAATTTTTTTATTATTTTGATAATTTTGAATATTTTTTATTAATTAAACATTGTGAGTAGCTTTTTAAGTAAAAAAAGAGGCTGATTCAAAATTAAAAAATAAATATTGAATAAATAAAATTAAAAAAATAAATTTTCACTAGATGAGAGAATCTTCTCGAAAAGGGTATTTTTTGTTTTTGGTTGATGATAAATTTACTAGTCAAGAGGTGGCACTGACAAAAAATTGTCAAATTTAGCTATGTTGGACTTCAAAATATTAAAATGAGAAAAATATAAATGAAAATTTAATTTTTTTTATTTAACACTCCATATATATGTTCTCTACTTGGGGAAAAAAATCAGAAAAAAATAATTCCATTTTCATTTTCTTGTGTGGTGCCGACTAGAACCCCTGATTTTTCAGCAATGAAAAATCTGTCTTTGAAATTATAAAAAAAATATCAATTTTTTTCCTAAATTTTTTAAAAAATAACAGACATAAATTTCATTAATATTTCTACATTTGGTCAGTTTACATCATTTCAAAATTCAATTTAAAAATGTTACTTTTCTGCGGTCGAAATTAAATAGTTTTAGTTTTGTTGGTCGGTGTCTTTATATATATGTGTGTGTGTGTGTGTGTGTGTGTGTGTGTGTACACATACACATACACATACACATACACATACACATACACATACACATACATACATACATACATACATACATACATACATATGTGTGTGTGTGTGTGTAAATATAGAAGGTGTGTGTAGAGGTAGAGTGAATGAGCATATGAAGAAACAATAAGTACAATGTGCAAAGAGTGAGTTGAGGATAATTAAGCAGAGTTAGAGTGAAGACAATGTTATAGTAATCCTTTACTGGATCTGCTGCAATACAGTGGTCAGTGTTAGCACATAGATTCTTTACCGGATCTTCTGTGAGTTATTGTTTTGTTATCTGAGATTACATTGGAACTGATTCTATGCATTTGGAGATGCACTTTTCGTTAGTTCATCTTTTTATGTTGCAGTAAGCATTCCAACCATGAGTTGCTTCTTGTAATCTTGCAGTGAGCATTTCAATAGTGAACCATTTTTGTAACTTGGCAGTGAGCCATCCGGCAATGAGCCACTCATTTTGTAAACTCCATATAACTAGTTATATTATCTTGAGAGTTAACCCTCTTCATGGTTTTTCCACATATAAAATCCAGTGTTTCATTTGTGACTATGTTTTCATGTTTGTATTGCATTTGTTATTTCATGATTGATGTGTTCAATTGGTAAATCTGATACACCAGTAAAATGTTAAGAAGTTGGGAGAAAGTTTTATGAATTGGTGGGAATACTGATTCACCCCCCCTCTTAGTATTCTGGTCCCTTCAACCAATCCAACAATTGGTATCAGAGCTTTGGTCCCTTGCTTGAAAGCTTAACTGCTTGAGGGAGATCTTTGTTGGTTGAATCATGACACCTATACGTATGACCAAAGAACTTTAGTTGGATAAGGAATTGTAGACAACTCTTGAAGATTTGGAAAGTGTTGAATTAGAGAATGAGGAATTAAAAGAGAATGTGAAGGTAGTGAATGAATGTGTGTAGAAGTTGAGAGAGCAAATCCAAAAATTCAAATTAAGGCATAAGGAAGTTAAAAATCAATTGAAGCAAGCGAATGTGACTATTAAATATCTAGTGCAAAATATTGAGGAAAGAAGTAAGATAGAGGAAACCTTGAAAGAATCAATCAAGCTGAAGACTCAGGAATGTGAGAAGCTAGAGAAAGAAGTAAAGAAGCTGAAGGCAAAGAATAAGGTTCTTGACAACAATAAGCTCCTAGAAGAATTGATCAACATGCAGAAAGCCCATTTGGACAAGACTAGACTTGGATTTCAACCCAATGAATATTCAATTCAGAATGACAAAGACAAAAGCAAAGAAGTTAAGGCAAAAGCAGAGAAGAAATCAGAAGATGCAGGCAAGACCTGGAATCAGAATCTTAATGCAAAAAGGCCCCTGGTTCATCAAACTAATGCACAAAGGTACTCATCTTTTAATGGTTATTGTTTTCAATGCAAGAAATTTGGTCATAAAGATGCAAACTGTAGAAGCATTCAGTATAGAAATGGAAATATGGAGAAATATACTGAGAAGAATGGAATGAAGAATGATGGATCAAATAAGAAAGAAAATTTGGTTTGGAGAAAGAAGGAGGTGGATAATGGAACCAAGCCCGATGTACCGGAATCTGGTGCAAGCACCTCTTCCTCTAGTAACTGAGCATATTGCTTTGTCTCAGGGGGAGTTTTTTAAGAAAAATATTTTGATAGCCCTGTTTGAATAGCTCATGTCATCGGTCCGACATGACTGTGGTAGAGAGGCTTTCTGGTAACGTATGGTTTGTGTTGATATCATTGATAAGACAATTTTTGGCAACAAAACCTTAATGCAATTTTTTGCAAGATAAGTATCACTATTTGAATTCATTTTTATTTATCATGCTTGAAAGTATTGCAAATAGTAGAAGAGTAGCAGAGATAGAAAGAAAAGAAAATTATCATGGAAGGAAAGATGATCATCAGAGAATAGAGAAACAAAGAACTTCATGTTGTTGATAAGGTTTGACTTGATGAGTTTGACACCAAGAAAATCAGAATGCAAAAGAAGAATCTGAGTGAGGTGGATGTGCAAAAAATTAGAGATTTAAGTAATAAAGGACTTGATCTACAGGTTGAGTTTCTCTGGATCGATAACAAAGAGATAATCAGATTGATTCTCAGTTGTGTGTAGAATAGTTGCTTGGTATTTGACAAACCCTATCTGATATCTAAAGATCTTATTTTTGCCATGACTGGCTTATGTCATAAAAGGAATAGTACTGGTTAAGAAATCTGTAAAAAACAAGGAAGTTGAAACTCTAACCAGTGTATCGGGAGATCAGAGAGCTCTAATAATTGAAAAAATTACTGATCCATCAGTCAAGTATGTGGCCTATGGTATTTACTACAAGATCTATTTCCAAAATAGGGAAGGTTCCACTTTGGCTATTGTAGTTTATGTTGTGCATATGATGGTTATGGAAGGAAAATAATTTGATTTGTGTGAACTTCTAAAAGATCAATTGCTTGAGAATATAAGAATGACAAAAGAACATAGTCATCCCTTTAGGTTTGGATCATTGCTTGTATGTTTGGCTATGTACTGTCTAGGATCCTTACCAATAAAAGATGTGTTATGGGAGTCTCATGTTCTAGTAGATGGGAAAACCTAATGTTATTTGAAGAATATAAATAATTGCGATTAAATTTGTAAATCTTACTTTAAATCATTTCTTGATGTTTGGAGTGTTGACCTGGTATCGCCTGGTGTTACTACTGTTAAGGAGGGTTCTTCCTCTGGAAAGAGAAAAATGAAGGAGATTGTGTCTACCAATCCATATGTTTCTAAAAGGCAGAAGAAAGATCAGAAAGAAAGATATAATTCAATTGGATGATCCGGTATCCCCTGTCAGAGAAGAGTTAGTAGTTGTTGCATTTGAAATGATGGTGATGAGCTTGATTTGTCAAAAATTCTTAAAGTTAATGTTGAAATAAGAAATATCAAAACTATTTGGCTTACATCTATTGAATCTTATGAAATTGGGAAGTTGTTGATTGATTACTTATTCCAGAATAACATTAGAATTGAGGATCTTAAATTTTAATGATGTGCTTCCAGAATCCTTGTTTGAATTGCTTAAAGAACAATTGAGTGAATATTCTGAGATTGAAAGCTTACGAAGCCTGTTGAAAAAATGCAGAGATACACACAAGAGTTTATCTGTGTGCATGAATGAAATAAAAAACTATATCAATGTTGCTAGTAGGGTGTATAGATAGTGTTTTCAGTGGTTGGTAGTTTTGGAAAAGCTTAAAGCTAGGATTGATTTAGCGGAAGGTGAATTGAATTCTCTAGGCAAATATTTTTTTTCTCAGTGAGAAGGATGATGTGTAGAGAAAGAAGGTAAATGCCTTGTAGTTTGAGCTATTGTTTTTGCAAAGGAAGAAAGAAGACTTTGTTAATGTGTTCTGGAAAGTCAAGGAAATTATTGAAGCAAAATTGGAGCACTTTTTAGGCATTACTTTCAGATGCAGTTGAATATGAGTAGAATCCTTTTGCTCTAAACAACTTTTCTCATGTCGTGGATGTGTTGGTAGAGTGTAGGATCTTATGTGTAAGTCTTAAGTTGGCTATGCGTTCATGGAATGTTCTTCTTCTGGAATTGAAGGAGAAGTATAAGCAAATCTTTCAGAAGAAGAGTAATTGAGTTTGTCTCTATGTTTCTTTTAGTTGCTATGCAGTTTTGACAATCTTTTTGTTTATCCTTTGTTTCCTCTCTTTCATCAAAGACACCCTTTGTCCTTGATGTCAAAGGGGGAGATAGTGTAATGTATAGAGTAAGAGTTTTTGAGATGCTTGAGTAAGGGGGAGTTGTGAGTTATGCTTGTGATTATGTTTGCCATCGATGACAAAGGGAGAGGTTGTTGGATTTGTGTGAACTTTGACATTGTTGTTATTAATGTAAACCCTGGTCATCCGAATTGGTTCAGATGTGATATATTGAGCAAATAAGGAAGGTATAGTTTATGATGTTGTGTAGTGATGGAAAATAGGTATATATGTGATGTAGAGCTATAAGGATTGTATAACTCTCTAGAGTCATTTACAGAGGTGACCAAAAATCTTATATCTTGATCATGTTGGTTTATGTTTAAGTTTTTGGTCATGGTTATGTCACTTGTATTCTATGCTACGAGTTCTGTATTTCGAAATCAATGGCATTCATATTATGGAGTCATTTTTTGATGATGCTTGGGAATTGTGCTTATGGATCTATTCCTATGGGTCCGATAGATGCTTGTTTGTTGTTGGTATGTGAAGCATGTAGAAGATCAGTGAAGGCCAACTTGGTTATCACATCTTTGATTGAGGCAATTTTGGTAATATGTTGATCCAAGCAATTACATCATTGAATAAATCATTTGTGCTTGGTTGACATATTATCTTGGTGATTGTGCTTACTAGTATATATATGTGTGTAAATATAGACAATGTGTGTAGAGGTAGAGTGAATGAGAATATGAAGAAACAACAATTACAGTGTGCAAAATGTGAGTTGCGGATAGTGAAGCAGAGCCAGGGTGAAGACAATGTTGTAGTAATCCTTTACCAGATTTGCTGCATTGTATTGACCAGTGTTAGCACAAATATTCTTTGCTAGATCATCTGTGACTTATTATTTTGTTATTTGAGCTTATATTGGAATTAATTCTATGCATTTAGAGATGCATCTTTCTTTAGTTCATCCTTTTCTATTGCAATGAGCATTCCGGTTGTGAGCCGCTTCTTGTAATCTTGTAGTGAGCATTCTGACAGTGAGCCACTTTTGTAACTTGGCAGTGAGCCATCTGATAGTGAGACACTAATTTTGTAAACTCCATATAACTAGCTATATTATTTTGAGAGTTAACCCTCTCTGTGGTTTTTCCCATTTAGGTTTTCCACATATAAAATTTGGTGTTTCATTTGTGATTGTGCTTTCATTTTTGTATTGCGTTTGTTATTTCATGATTGATGTGTTTAATTGGTAAATCAGATATAATAGTAAAAGGTTAAGAAGTTGGGAGAAAGTTTTATGAATTGGTGGGAATACTGATTCAACCCCCCTCTTAGTATTTTGGTCCCTTCAACCAATCCAACACTCTGGAGGTACTCTTTCATTATAGGTTACCCACAACCTGAAGGAGATCCCAAGTTTCACCAGTAAGCTAAGCTTATGCTTATGTAGGGTACATTATTTGATGATAATAGTTTTTGGAACGCTTGGTGGAACAATGAATTGATTCTCAGTTTATTCTACATATTTTGCTACTATTGTTTGGTGTGTGTAGTTGTAGTTTTAGCCTTCAAGAGGCAATTGAGTCACATATTTGGTGACTTTGAGCTTTGGCAAAGAAGATATAGTGCATAACACCTTATATTGAGAAGAGTAAAAATGAGAAGTAGTTCATTATCTTTTGAATATTTATAGTTGTCTCCACCTAGAAGGAAGGGAAGAGCAACTGAAAGGCCAAAGAAAACTCTTAATATTCTAGAAGAATCAAGTCTACCCCTCTTGCTACAAGATTCCATATTGTTGTCCCATCTTTTATTTTACACTGAGTATGAGTTATGATGATTCTCAGGGCTAGGAATCAACCTTTTACTCTATTTAATGGTGGCAGCCCATTGAATTTGACACAACATGATGACATACTAGTGGTTGCATTGAAAAGTCTTCCATTCTTTAATGGAGAAGATCGAACCACTCCAGTTGAACACACAAAGGATGTAGTCAATCTTTGTGTTTACCATGTTACAAAAGAAATTATTGCAACATCATTCAAAGGAAAAGTATTACAATGGTTCAGAGGCTTACTTGATAACTCTATAGCCACATGGGACCAATTGGGTGATCAACTATGTAATATTTTTTAAGATAAGTCAGATCACTTATCTTTGGTGGAGCAATTAAATACAATCAAGAGAGCTCCTCATGAGTTGATGGTGGACTTCAACTTCTAGTTTCAAAGGACTTTTGAGAAATAATTCCATAAATGACAAGGCCTTCAACTAATCATGCTTTTCTATACTACTTAAGAGCTTTGAATAGTGACATATTAGTAATGATTCAGAACAACCCTTCTTGATGCTTATGATATAGCCATACGAGTTGAAAAAAACCTCATACAAGATGGTAAAATTGCCCCAAGACCTCCTATGCCAATATTCCCTGCAGTTTAGCCACCAACAGCTCTACAAATACCTCCTATAGCTATCATCCCAGCTATACTAGCATTACCGATACCAAATACTTAGCCTAGTAGCCAAAAAAGAACTCCTCTAGCTCAATTTTTTGAGTTACAGGAGATTAAAGGGCTCTTGCAATATTTTGGTAATGAGATTGTGAATATTAAGAGGCAAAAAAATTAGAATTTTAGACCTTTTCAGGCTCCACATCTATCATCATACCAACAAAATAAGTTAGATAGACCCCCTTACCATCTTAATAATCAAGGCCAAAGACCAACTCTTAATCCTAGACCTTATCGACCTTATAATACAAATGTTGCTAGCTCTTCAAAGGAACGTGTTCCTATTCAAAACAATCTGGTCCAAGAGTTTGAATGGTGCTTTCCATGTAATCAACCCTATAACCAAAGGATTTGTACAAATGGGGTGATTAACCAAGGTCTAATGGTCCAAAATAGTCCAAATGTGCAGCCTAACATGCTTCCTAAAGCACTTGCACAACAACAAGAAGATCAAACACATGTGACAACTCTTCTCAATTGGCAAGGAGAAGAATTTTATGGCGTTAATCAAGCTGGCCCATCTATAATTGTAGACTACAAAAGAAGCAAGAAGAGAGCTATGGATGGTGGGAAAATTTTTGTAAACAATCCCTCACAAGAAAATTATATGTCAAGTGGGAATCAAGGTACTACTAGCCCTTCTATTAGTGTTGATCTTGCAAATGATGTTACTAACCTTTCAAATGTTAAGATCTTGCAAATAAATTTGGCTATGGAAAGAAACGAGTAGCCCAAAAGTCCAATTCAAATATCTCTTACATGAGCTAAAACTATTGTCCAGAGGAGCCAAACAAAGGTTATCTTGAGTGTAAGGAAGTTAAGTAGTGGAACAACTTCCTAGACTAACCTTGAGAAGAGGGTAATGCAAAAACCCTTACAAGAGAAAAACCCCACTCCAAAAGAAGCTCAATATATTATTCAACAATCAATAAAAGATTACAATATACTTGTAGAGAAATCTCTTCATAGGAGTACTGCTAATTACAGATTCAGAGGAAAATCTATAGCCATAAGACTCTCAGACAACCTCTATCTCACCCACCTCATATATAGGAGATACAATACAAGAAACTATCAAATGATATTACAAAACAATGGGCTAAAACTAGGTCCAATAAAGTGGAGTTGACCTTATCTCTGGTCTAGATGCCTTATGATGTGTCAAAACACATATCAACAAGTGTTCCTCCCTTTTACAACTCATTTATGTGTCTGATGCATTTTATATTTCCTATTTTAGGAGTCCAAACTTTTCGAGGCCATAGCTTGTGAATCAGATGTCCGATTGACAAACCGTTTGATGTGTCGAAAAGTTCATCACCTCATAACTCACTACACAAGTTAAACCCACTTTTCAAGGCATTTTGGAGGGTCTAAAGTCCCAAAAATTAAATTTAAAACTTTCATTGCACCTTTCAAAAATGAAAATTTTAATATCTTCAAAACTAGTGATGTTCTTCCAACAAAAATTTGCCAGCATGCTTATCTAGCCAAACCAAAGCTTTGGGGAAAATTTCACACCATTTAATGTTCAAACAAAAACTTACTATAAATATTAACCTCATATAAATGCAAGGTTGAGACACCATTTTCCCAACATTCTCCATATGAAGAAGAATAGTGTGCTTATATCCTTATGGGATTCTTTGAGTATTCCTGATCAAAAGGACCTTCTTCAATCAAATTTGTCAGATCTAATTATTTCTACTAAGCCTAACAGGGAACAATCTAAGGTAGTTCTTACAAATACCCTTTAAAATTGTAAGGAACAACAAGCTTCATGATTTAAACCCCCACCATTTTATGTCTCCTAGATCATAGGTGACCATCTAGCTCACAACTGTATGATAGACTATGGGGATAGAAGTTCAGTCATGCCTAAACAAATTATTGATAAGCTAGAAATAGAATATGAACTGCTAGAAAAAGGGGTAGTACAACTATTAACACTATTGGTGTCATAAAATATTTAAGCCTCACATTACATGCTTGCACAAACTTCTCAATACCTCAGGATATCTTTGTCATAGACCTTCCTCCATACTTTGCCATATGCTTGTCTAGAGATTTCACAAATAAGATTGGTGGCTACTTGTATTTTGATTGGTCACACATGTTTTTAGGACTAGATATGGTACAAACGTCATCATAAAATCAAAACCAATTGTAAAAGACCATATTGAACCTTTTTCCCCTGCTCCCATAAATGCAAATTGCACTATTTTTAATTTAGAAGAGATTCTCATGACCAAAGATTTGGACACTTAGGTTGAGCATATTCTTGATATACTTTTAGATGAGTGGGAAACTAAGAATGATCAAAATGGTAAAGGTGAACAACTGGAAGAAGTTGGTTTTGGAGTTTATTTAATGTATGAGTCTAACTCTTTTATGCCTAATGTGGATAAATGGGATGAACAATAGACCAAATAGAAAGAAAACATTGTTTGGAAGTTATATTTTGATGGTTCAAGTAGTAAGAATGGAGATGGAGGTGGTTGCATGCTTGTCTCTCCTAGTGGTGAAAAGTACTAATCTTCATTTAGGTTCACTTTCAACTGCATAAACAATACATCAGAGTATGAGGCTTGATTCATGGTCTTTAGTGGGAAAAGAAAAGGAATATTAGTTGTATTCAAGTATTTGGTGATAGTGAACTCATTGTTAATCAAGTAAGAGGCCTGTATATTACAAAAAATGATCTTTTGAAATCATTTAAGCATAGAGTATGGGACCTCATTAAGGATTTTAATGCTTTCAACTTGTTGTCCATTCCTAGAAATCAGAATAATCATGTTGATAGATCAGCTGTAATAGGTGCTCAATATGACATACCCAATGAGATCAACAATAATAGAAAAACATAGTATGTAAAAGTCATTGTTAGGCCCTTTGTACTTGATAATAACATACATTGGAAAGTGTTTGACATTGATCAACAGATAGTGAATTTCTAAGGGAAGAAGTGAAGTTTTTAGCTGGAATCAAGAAAAAATAACATAGTAGAATGAAGACCAAATATTTCAATTGAAAACAAACTAATTTCCCAAAGGATTCATTTCTTTGGTGTCTATTTTTAATTCAAATGATCATGTGATGAAATAAAAATCCAACATGTAGATCAAACAAAAATATTACCAAGAGGTAGAGGTTCTCAAAGGTAAACTCCTTAGTCTTAGAAAAGTATGCACTAAGAAAAAGAGTCTTTTATAAAGCTTTGTCAAGATTTTAGAGATATTTTTGCTTGGGAATATTTGGATTTGAAGGGGTTTGATCTTGAGATTTCTCAAGACACTATTGAGCTTGAGCCTAATGCCAAACTAGTGAGACAAAAACAAATACCTCTCAATACCAAGCTTGAGCCTCTCATGGTCAAAGAGCTAAACAAACTCATAGAGAGTAGCATAATCTTTCCTATTAAACATGCCTCTTAGGTGTCTAATCTTGTGCCAATAAGGAAAAATAATGGAGAAATTAGACTTTGTGTGGAATTTAGAGACCTTAATCGAGCCTCCCTCAAAGACCATTACCCGTTGTCCTCTTTGGAGAAAATCCTCCAAGTTGTTTCAGATTCAGAGAGGTTTTCATTACTTGATGGGTATTCGAGTTATAATCGGATTTTGGTTAAAGAAGAAGATTAGTTTAAGACAACCTTTACAACCAAATGGGGTACTATGGCTTACAAAAAAATGCCCTTTGGTTAGTCTAATGCTGGAACAACCTTTCAAAGAGCCATAAATATGGCTTTTCAAGGTCTGATGTACAAAATAGTATTGTTTTATTTAGATGACATAACTATTTTTTCTAAAAATTCAAGGGAGAATCTAATTCATTTGAAGCATATTTTTAAAAGATGTAGGGAGTTTGGTATCTATCTCGACCCCCAAAAGTATGTGCTTGTCATTCATGATGGTAAGTTGTTGGGTTATGTGGTGTCAGAACATGGCATAATAATTGATCTGGAAAGAGTAAGTGTTATACTATCTCTTCCTTTACCAGCTCATAAGAAAGGTCTGCAAAGTTTCATTGGAAGAATCAACTTTGTTAGGTGATTTATACCTAATATAGTTGAATTATTGAAGCCATTTATCAAAATTTTATTAAATTTTTTATTCCTTGTCTTTAACGAATTGATTCATCAATAAATTAAGTCATTGGTGAATTGAGTTTTCAATGAACTAAGCCCATGGCAAAATGAGCCATTGGATAACTAAATCATTAGTGGACGTAGGGGTTTGTAAACTTGTGAAACCATCAAAACTATATAAGTTGGCCAAGACATTGCCAATTTCCACCAAAATTGAACTTTGAATATCTTTTAGGCCTCTTGACACAATGAACTTATAAATTAGCCAATATTCTAAGATGAAATTCCCTCTAAAAGTAACTTTGCAAAAATGAAAGGAAACCAAACCAAAACTAAATTGGGATGCAAGATTGTTTATAGATTTGAATGCTCCTACATCAAAAATGTCAAGTAAGAAGTTTGTGAGCATAACTCAAAAATGGAATTGAGTAGTGGGACTACCCTTTCAAGTTTCACCAACTTATAGAATAATCCTATATTGTGAATAGGTATCCTATAGTAGTTATCTTCTTTCTTTTCTTCTAATATTTGTTAGGGATTGATCCTACCTTTCACTATCAAATGAATCTGCACTTTTCTCTACATTTATGGACCCTTTTCTACCATGTACTAATCTCCTCCTTCAAGATGTTCTATTCATTCTCTTTCCTCTTATGAGGTTTATCCCACCATAAACCATAATTCTCCTCTCGATGCATCTTTCATCTTCTTCTCTTGTGCGAATTGACCCACCACAAAGCAACAACCTCCACCAGATTCCTCTCTCATCATCTTTTTTCTATGAGAATTAACCATGATATGTCCTCCTCCACCTATAATCTCTTTCTTCCTTTCCTCCTTTTGTGGGATTAGACCCACCACGATTTGTCCAAATCCATCAAATATTTTCCTTCCACCTCTTACTGACCACTACACCTGTACACAAATCACCATCACAAATATAATGAAAATCAATAGTTTCCATCTTCTCCTCACTTATTTCTTCTTTCTACACACCCATGTGCCGATTTGTGTTATTTTGTACCACAAATTTCAATGTCATCATTATGTTCTTTTTTGTACTTATCCACTCATTTATTTTTTACTAATTAAGCGGGCGAAAAGGGACTTGATCCCAAATACAATAACAATTTAGTGCATTGCATATTAGAAAAAAAACCCAGAAATAGCAAGAAGCAACTGGAACTAACCAAATAGATAGAAAACCCTTAATCAACCAAAAACATTAACGGTACCTAACTTTAGAATTGAAAATAATAGAGAACATAATAGCAAAGTATCATCTTATCATAACCAAAATTTGGTACTTAGGCTTGAAAGTCTTAAAGCTAAAACTATAAGTCTTAAAAAGCCTAGTTGAACTATCACCACTAAACTACTAGCATAAAACAAGCCTATAGGCCTCCAACCAACTATAAAAATAAATAGCATCATTAATCCTTATCTTTGGGATTAGAGATGAGCCCTTAAGTCTTCAAAAAATTCTAAAGATTATTTTTTCACTTATCTTGAGATGAAGTATGGTTGTCATCCTTAGTCTACTTTCGATTCCCAATATTCTTCAATTTGTTCTTTAATTTGGATTGAATTGAGGCCAAACCCATAATATATTTTGTCACAATACCATCAGTAATTATGGTGAGAGAATTAATAAATTTTCCTAGTTGAGTTTTTGCTATTTTGATCTCCTCAAACCTAGTTTCCACATCTTTGAGGCGCACTTGCATGTCTTCCCCTTTCTCTTAAAAAATTTCTAATATCTTGCTTTGGCTATGTTTCCTTTGCATCATTATCAGGTTCAATAATAAAATTATTTTCTCTCCCCTATTCAGATTTAGCTTCATTTTCACTAGTACCATCATAATTTGAGTCTTTAGAATTCTCCTCTTCCTCTAGAAAGCAATCCTCATTGGACGAGGCATCAACAATCTTTTCAAACTTCACCTGTTCTTTTTCTTTATCTTTCTCCTTGAGTCTAGCCAATCGCCTCTCACCCAAGCTAGTATCTTTCTTAGCATAACCCTACAAGTTGTACTCTTCATCACATATTTATTGATCTTGTTCATTAGCATTGATAACTTGGCTTTTGGGTTTAAGAGATTTAAGGTTTAGTTTCCTATCCTTAGGGTTACCTATTTTTATAGTTAAAAGTTTATTCTTCTTTGGAGTGAGTTTGAGCAATTTAGAATATTCATTAAGCATAGGATATTTTCTAGGGGGTTTGCCTTTTTCTTACCAAAAGAAGAGGTTTTTGTGGAGAATGTGGAGTACTCTAAAGTAGATCAATTTTAACCAAGCTGTAGGGATTTCTAGGTTTAATGGTCATCAATAAGTTATCATGCAAACTCTTGGAAATATCATGCTTATACAGGGCCTACATAAGACCTTGATTAAGGGGAGGCAATGCCCCATTATTAATGTTATGACATAGTGAGGAGAACATGGAAAAAAGAATATTGATGAACTCCTTATGACTAATGTGGTTCAAAATAGGGAAGTGATACCCATGAATCGTGGTATACCTACCTTCAAGAGTAAAGTAACACATAACATGAAAGTTAACAAGAGCATAGGAGTGAGGGAGATTAGACCTATTAGAGCCGTTTTGTAGTCTCTTTGGCTTTTCACCTTCTTCAAAGAATTTGTTGATAACAATTTTGTAATCTATAGATATTTTCTTCCCCACTTGCAACCCTTTATATTTTAGGCCATTCACTTATATGATTAATTGAGGGGTCACTTTGAAGTTGATAGTGCCTATGGAGATTCCCCATTCAACCAAGAATTGTAGAATTTGGAGGAGAGTGTGTAGTTATATCCTTGCATGGATTAAAAAATGGAACTAGGCTAGCATCATTGAAATGATTCCATAAGTCTTAGTTCTGCTGCAAATGATTAGTGTCTCTTGGTTCTAACCTCTCCATAGCTCCACCAATGTTGAAATCCTTAGCTCTTTCTGCAATAAACCTATTCAAGAACTTTTTGTGAAAATTTAGGTAGCCACGAATGGAGACATCCATTTAATGAAAATAATTCTTCCTTTGACCATTCACATTTCAAGGAATTATTAATATGGTACATAGAAACTAGATCACACACACTTCCCATTTGATGAACCTCTCAATCTCTTTACATATTTGGCATTTCTAATTAATGTAAATATTACACATCCTCTCAACTGGATTAAAAAATGAATTTCTAATCTTGATAAATAAAAGATATATGATAGCCCAATGTTTCTTGATACCACTCATGTTAATATGACAGACCATGAAATACATTAATTTCATCATCTCTAAAGTATAATGATTGTAATTTTTAGTCCTCTTCATGAGACAAATAGGTTGACATCAACATCTTACGATCTTACGGTCTCTCATTAGCAAGGATCTCCTTCAAAATTTTAGGACATTGTATATAGTTCTGTTGGTTCCAAAATCAACAGATTCTAAGTCCTAGAGGAAAAGCCACTAACTTATCGACACTCAGAAAAAGATTTGGCCAACAAACAAGATTCAGTCATAAGACTAAGATCTCCTACACTTTTGGCTCTACGAGACCAAGGCGGGTCAACCTAAGTAATGACCAAACAACTTATAGCTTCTAACTCTCATGAGTTTACAATATACAACAAATCATCCCAATGAAAATATACCAAAGAAGATGGATATTTTGGATATAATCTTAGTCTATAAACATCTATGCAACCATTGGGGCTAGGTTTCTACACCAGTCCTACTCCTAATGCAGAAAGTAAAAGAGATTTTGATAAATAAATGATTCTGAAAAACTGAAAGCAAGAACTGTGACTAGCACCTTCATTAGGGCAATAGTGTCAACTTCCAACATGTAGGTATGATACCCAAACAGATGAACATGTAACCAATGAACGTACAATATTAAAGCATTACATCAATATTCTCCTTTTTGGTTTCACTTCAACCATTATTGATTCTCAAGAATCTTATATGCACACAACACTATTTCCTCATCTTGTGAGAAGCAGATTAATCTCTTCGTTGAAGAGAAGCAAAAAACAAGATAAACACCTCACTTGCAGGGACAAAAAAAAAAACCCTTGATCATTCCATTTCATAAAATAGTACACTTAAATATGAGAGATAACTGCAATAAAACATTAATACCTGCTTATATTATGACCATAAACTCTTTGAAACATCAAAAAACTACAAATTGAGAGAAATTAACTCTAATATGCTTCTAACTACCAGCTGTCCAACACTTTACAAAAGTTACATTTAGAATACTCATCTAACGAGAAGAAAAGGAAGTTAAATACACCAAGAAAATACCTAAGAAAACCCTAAAAGAATCTTCAAAAGTCACGTCTTCTTGAAATTCTTCCAATTTCAAATCTAGTCTTTTCCCTCAAAATTTTCCTTCAATTTGCATCTTTGAATCTGAAAATGACATCTCAGAAAATCTGGGAGACCACCCTGCAGTCACTTGTCAAAATCTGCACTCTCCCCCTTGGCTGGAAATTTCTATTTTGAGCCTCTGTCATCTCTTACTACAGCCCACTTTTCTATTTCAGTACCAAAAACAAAATTACTCCCGTTGGCGGAAAAGTACCAACTTTTCCTTGGGTTAAAAATTGAAAATTTTCCCCTTTACTAGAAATGCCTTGTCAGTTACATTTTTTTGCACACTTTCTCTGTTTGATTCTTAATAAATAACCTTTCAAGAAAAATGATTTCTCTTACAAAATACCTTACCCTTAACAAAAAATACTCCCCTTGCTGCATTTATCTCCTTTTAAAAATATTGGCTTCAATGAAAACAAGATGAGAGATATTTTTACCATTCACCTCGAAACAAAACATTTGGCTTCAATGAAAACAAGATGAGAGATATTTTTACCATTCACCTCGAAACAAAACATTTCACCTTCACGTGAATACAATTTCCCCTATTTTGATTTACCAGAAAATGTCCTTTGCTGTAGCTCAACATCTGAAATGGGAGAGAATAATATTATCACTAATTTTTTATTCCCATACACCTTATTTGCAACCTTATACCTTTTCCCCGATAATAGTTCCCCTCTTACCTTTGGTTACATCTCTCATGTGAAAATATTTCTTGAATAAAACTTATGTGAAATTATTTTCACCTCTACTCAGTTTCCTGTGAAGATATTTTTATTTCTTGAATTTTTCTCTTGTGGGAAAATTTGATTACCTTTGAAGTTCTATGGCATTGATGCTCTTTAAGATAGCCTGGGCACAAAGCTTATTTTCTGCATTGCACAATATTGAATTTCACTTTCTTGTAAACATATCATCAATCTTCTGCTTAGGTTGAGTTGCCTTCAATTGTGGGACCATTTATTTCACATTGTGCAATTCCAAATATGAATATACTTTAATGGCATCATAGTGTGTGAAGGAATAAATTACTTGAAACAATAGCAATGCACATTGTCTCATCATTTTAACAGGTTCATGACTGTTGTAACCTCAACTTGTTTCACCCCACGTAGCCCACAAAGGAACTCCATTTTCATACAACGGAAATTTTTTTCTCTACATCAATTTATCTCTGTAGTCTGTGAACATATGCCCTTACAGATCAAATTACACACTCACAATAAGATCTTGGGACTGAGGAGTCACTATATTGCAAAATGAAACATGGGTGCATCAAACACACCACATCCCTTATTAACGCCATCGTCCAAACCAAGTCTGCGACATATAATACCCTTTCTTCACATGATGACATAATGCAAACTAAAAAAATTCATCCTCATATATCCTTGACAATCAACATCTTCATGAAGTACATTACTTCGAAGCATCGATTACTTCATAGGCTTAACCTATGCTTTGATAATTGGTAGTGAGGTGTATTATTCAATACATCTAGCAGAGATAAAGATCACACTACATATTATCTGAGGCTTTCCTTACTCTGGCCTTGTTCACCACTGTTCAATATTGGCATTCTATGCACAAGCTGAAACATATCTGTATCGTCATGACTTCAGATTTGGAGCGGATAAAATCCATCTTAAAAAAACAATATCTCTACCTCCCACTCGCAAGAGGTTTTGTGCACACATAGGAAAGCAAGAACCTTCGACTCCCTTTTTCACATTCTTCATCATTAGTGGAATTACACCCATCACTCGGATAAGATACGAAACCCTAAATTCGAATTCATTTTATAGCACTTCATTTAGAATGGTGATTATTGAGCATATCATGTTGTCTGTAATCTGAATTATGGATTCAAACAACACCTAAGTGAGAACCTGCGGTGTTGTGGATGAACAAGATAATACAGAATTGAAGAAAGACAAAAAGTATTATATTCAATTCGAAAATCCAACATATAGTAGTCCAAGGGATTCCAAGGGTCACCAACAACTCCTTGAGAATCGAAAAACCAACAGTCATATCAAGTTTATTTACATAATAAAATCTAAAACTATGTAATTTTTCAAAAAAACTATATAAAATTTGTCCTAACTTTAACTAGGCATAACTTTCTGCACAAGACTCGAAATTATGAGTTGTTTAACTCATTGGAAAGGTCTCCAAGGGTTGTAGGCAAAAATATGTAAGAACATTCAAGGGCTAAAAATGCCTTGAAGACCTTAAAAAATGCAATTTACTAACATATAGAAAAACTATGAAAATATATAATAATATTTCCAATGTTTCTTCTGATCATCACTCCCCCCTTGAAGAGAAATGGGCTTGATTGCATCAATACTCTGAATGAAATGAGGGAAACGGAGCTGAAGTTGCTCCTTGGTAAACCAATTTCCTTGTTGAGTGATCTGCCCTGCTCGAACTACTTTGTATAGATAAATCTGTTGTTGTTTGAGTGTTTTCACCATCCTGTCCACAATTTGATCACATTGGAATGGAGAAGCTACACCTGGATTTAATTCTGTAGTGGAAATTGTTTCTACAACATCTAATAGTGGAGGAAAATATGGCTTCAAGAGTTCCTTCTGATTATGCAGCCACACCTTTTCTCCGACTTGAAAATTATGAGGAGTGCGAACTCATCATGTCTCTCCTTATATTTCTTATTGGTATGCTCCAAGATTTCATCCTTTTTCTTTGCCAGAACCATGGGATTGCCATAGGGTGATGCACTTAGACGAATATGTCCTTTCTCAATCAATTCTTGTATTTGCCTCTTAGTTTCATCATTTCCTAATACTGATCTACGATAGACTGGTTCATTAGGCAATGGAGTTCCTGGTATCAAACCAATAGTGTGTCTTACTTGGCAGTGTGTAGGTACCTCAGTTGGCAACTTAAACAAATTCTCATAGTTTATCAAAATTTGGTCCATTGATCTTTTCTGCTGTGTTGTGGTGTTTATGATGTCATTGGAATTATATATAGACTTCCTTTCTTCTTCAGAATGAATCATTAATAATATGAATGTTCCTGTTTTGACAACCAGCCTCCTACCTTGCTTAGCACTAATCAAAGAGGTAGTGTATGTAGGGCTTACCTCTGGTATTCAGTATTTCTGCTCACCTAATATGATTCTCACACTGTGAGGTCTGGATTTATAGACACCATGGTGCTGGTACATATATGGTTGTCCCAACAAAACATCACAAACATATAAAGGATCCACATCATAGATTACTTCATCTTTGAAAGACTTTATAGAGTAGGAAAGGCGACACTGTTGGTGCACTTAGATATCTCTCCCTTGACTTACCAATCCTATAGAATAGGGTTGCGGATGTGCTATTGTTTTCAGATTCAATCTTTTCACGGTCTCTGCTGATATTAGGTTCTTTTGACTTCCACTATCAACAATAAAATGCAGGGCCCACATCTGTGAGTGAAACAATCTCTTCTCATCCTCCCGGGGTAGTATCTTTGTAGTAGCCACCGTTGTGTATGGATCAACCTCAATGACCTGTTTATGAATTTCTTTTGGACAAGATTCTTCCATCTGAGGTTCTTCCTTGTCCTCATGTGTCTCCTTCATTAAACTTTTTATGTTCTGCAATCTTTTGTGTTGTGAGAGGGACTCTTATGGAATTCACACCACATATTATTCTCTTGTGTCTTCTTCATACCAGATGTCTTGAATTCTTTGTATAACAATTTGCCAATGTGCCAGCTTGTGTGCCCTAACGAGGTGTTTTGACCAATTTTTGGAGCTAGTTCTGGGAGCTACTCGGATGGTTTTACTCAAATCTCACAAGTGTTGAACGTCAGATTTAATAGATATCTGGTCAATTTTCACATTCAGAATGCATCCAGAGAGTGTTGGTTGACCAGTTTGTCTTGGTTGACTTAGAGGATTATGTTTTTCTAGAGATAGTATATGTAGGAGTATGATCTGGATGGGTTTGTATGGCTTTTTGTGTTGATGACATGCAAGATTGAAAGAATCTAGTTGATGTGTAAGTGTTGTGTTGCAGATTGTTAGCAGAAGCAGTTTCGGTAAATAAGAGTGCATTTTAGTGGTGTATTCTCTTTTATCTTTCTCTCTTCGACAATGAACCTTTCTTTCTGGGAAATGAGCCCTTCGATAGTGAGTCTTTTTGGATAGTGAGTACACCCGCAGTGAGCATTTTTGGTAGTGAGCCATCCTTTGTAAAAATCACCTTAATCAGTGTTTCTATATTGAGAATTAGCATTCTCCGTGGTTTTTCCCTTCTTTCATTTTCCATGTAAATTCTGTTGGATATTGCTTAGAAGTTTGTTGGAATAATGTTTTGTCATTGATGTCAACATATTCTTCTATATTCTAGTATTGCAGTTAGATTAGATGAGTTGGTTTGGTCAGTGTGTTGCAGATGAGTTGTTGCAGTTTAATGGGTTTTGAGATGAGTATCCATAGGTGATTCAACGGAAGTTTCAGAGATCCATATGATGTTTTGATTGAGTTGTGAGATCCGGTATTGTGGTAAGTTTTTTGGTTGATTGTGCTCCACATTGCTCTGAAATTGCAATATCTTAGTTTGTGGATTTGGTAGAGTGTTTGAGATGTTCTAGTGTGTCCTTAATTTAGATGGTTCATGATTTGGAGTTCCACAAGTGAATCTTTCAATTTATCAGTCAGTTGAGTTGATTTTCTTGAGGTTCAGTATAATGATGATGGATATTCTAGTAAGTTGTGACAATGCAGTTGTTTCTAGTGAGATTCACATTACTTGTGGATGATTCTAGATCATGTTATATTCATGTTGATAGTTAGTATTGATTGTTGTGCGGGCTATTGATCATTTTCTTGATCCGGTGGTGTTCTTCGTAATTCTTGTTGGTGTTGCGTGTTCAAGGAGTTGATTTGGGACCAAACTATGTCTTAGCCAACATTGTTTTGGTCTGCATATATTTTTGTAGCATGTGAGGTTATTATTTTGTAATTTGTGTTAAGGGTTAAGCCGACCTTGAAATATAGGTTGATGAATTGTATAAATGCATGTAATATTCATTTGTGAGATGTATCTGCATGGTGTCTGCGAGTGTGTGATCTAATAAGTGTGCAAGCAAGTGTTTTGATATTTTGGAATTGTGAATAAGAGTGTGTGGTAGATAATATCAGACTATTCTTAACTGTAACTTTAACTAGGCATGAGTAGATGCTATTTCATCAGTTCATGATTCCCCAGATGTAATCTGAATGTTTTTGTAAGGCAGTGAGCCTTCCCAAGGGTTGTAGCCCTTCTTGTTTTGTGATTTGAGCAATGAACTCTAGGTAGTGTGCCTGAATGCATGTGCATTCCCCATTGTAATATTTCACTTACTCCTAATAGGGTATTATCTAATTGTGGGTAAGTTCCCACAGTGTTTTTTCTCTTAACTAGGTTTTCCATGTCAAAATCCTAGTGTTATGGTGTTGTGGTTATTTGCTTTGTGTTTCTGTATTCTACTTTTATTCATTTGCATTAAGTGGTTTAAAAGATAGATTAAGAATGTTAAAAATTACATAACACTAATTCACCCCCCCTTCTCAGTGTTCCTTGATTCCAACAAATTTTGGCATTCTCTGTGTCTAATCTAATATGTGCATATGCTTTCAGGCTTTATATATTTTGATTAAATCTGTTAGTTGTTCTGGATTTGTGAACTAAATTTTAAAGAATTTTTTTATGGACAACTGATTCAACCCCCCTCTCAGTTGCTCAAATATTCAACAATGATGTTCTTGAGTTTCGTGTGTCATCTATTCTAGTCTCTAATTTGCTGCTATGTTGCATTCTACTTGGATCATCTTATTTTAGTTTGGATATGCCTTGGTGGTTGAGTTTGGATGTTGATATGGGTCTCACCATGGTGTGTGTAGATCTACATTGATTTTCATACAGTAGAGAATTTGTTTAGGCCAACTAGTTGGCATACTTCATTGTTCATCTATACATTTCATTTGATGTTGATCTTGGAGGATGTGCTAGTGTGTGCGGTTCATTGGAGTCATTTGAAAATGTTATATTGTATTTTTTCTGGGTCCTTTGCATCTCCCGAGGTGGAACATATTTGATATTTTAGGTTTGGGTGGTTGAATATATATATATATATATATATATACATGGCTGACCTAGTTAAGGGTTTTGATGATTAATCTTTTAGATAAAGGAGTGTGGATGTATTAGTGAGTGTGTGGAATGGGTGTGGATTGATTTGTTGAAAGTGTGAAATACATATAAGTAGATTTGGTATTCAAGATGTGTTAAACACTTCTATGAAGATCTTTGATGATGATATTCTCAGTGTGACAGATTTCAGAGATTGTGCTCTAGAATCAAAAGAGTTTGTTATTGTAATACCCTAAAATTGGTCACCTAAACCATGGACCCCTAATTTTGACAACATCACCAAGGTCCTAACCAAAGGCAATTAAATCAACTTTGAGCACACAATTAATTAATTCTTCAATCATCAAATATCACATGGCAAGTGAATTATTCTATATTAATTAAATATTTATTTAATTAATTAAATCATTCCAAGAAAATCATTTTGATCTATTATCCTATTTAATTTATTAAATATCTTTGTTTAGACACCTAAAATTGTCATGTCTAATTAAATAAATATCTTTATTTATTTAATTATTTTATCCTAATTCTTCTATTAATTAAATAAATCTTTATTTATTTAATTAATTCATTTATCCTCTTCTAGCCTTATTTCTCATTTAAATAAATACAGTTATTTATTTAAATTACCCTTTTCCTAAAATAAATATCTTATTTATTTAATTGATCCCACTTCTTCTATTAATTAAATAAATCTTTATTTATTTAATTAATTCATTAGCCTTTTCTACCTATGACACATGCCATTCATCTCTTAATTCATACACTACCTACCCTCTCATTATTTTATTATTTCTTTTACCTACCCTCTAATCATAGCCAACCATTTATCTTTTACACCTCTTAATCTTATCCCTCCATTTCATATAGTGTCTTCTATATAAGAGGATGCTTCCTTCATTATCAACCCGAACTAACTGATTGACTACTTGATCAATTGATGACACTACACCTTTGCACTTTCATATGCGATCCTACTTGCAACCACATTTCCGTTCTTTGTTGAGCTCTTGTGCATATAAAATCTGAGAGCAAATATATCAAGCAAGATCAATGGAGATAGGAAGAATGGAGATCCAAACCCTATTGGACATGTGATGGTATAATCTTTGTGATTTCATTTGATTTGCATTGTCTTAGGTAATCTTCATATGTTATGGTGGATCTTTGTTGTTGTTAGGCTAGGGTTTTGTGGTTGAATTCATTTAGTCTTTCAACATTGTTGTTATCCATTTTCACCGTATACATTTTGGCATGCCCGGTGGGACTCTTGTCCCTTTTGCATTTAACATCTTTTGTTGCAGATTTTGTTTTGAGGTTGCAGATCTGACATTTCTGACAACATTTGATATTTCGCATCTGCGCACTTTCAGATCGCATTTTTGATTTTCTGCCTCATCTGTGACATCTGGAACCGTGTCTACGTATTCAACAATATTATTATTATTTTTTTGCAGATTTCGAGAAATGCGTTTGTATTCCATAGTTGCGTTTGTGAGGTCTTTAGGCGTGTCTACGTTAAGAAAACGCATCTGCATTTGGTAGCCGCGTCTGTGTCAGATCTAGGTGCGTCTGTGTGTTCTGGCAGCGTCTATGTCTGTGATAGCTACGTTTGTGTTTGGTTGTTGCATTTTTTGTTTCATTGATTCAGTTTTTCGTCATTCAGATTTCAGATCTGGTTTATTTTGAGCTAACACCTTTAGATCTAGCTAACAAAAGTGGTACAACTTGTCTTGGAAGCAAAATCATTTTGTTGAAGGTCCCTATTTTCACAAAGTCTTTTGGATCTAAAATTTACCTAACTTGTGTGCTTGCAAGAAGGGGTGATTATTTGAAACAATCCAAACTACTAATAGATCTTTGTTGCAGGACCTTGGCAAGGGTTTTATTTTTCTTATCTTTTATTTTGTGCCTTGTTTTCATAGACTAGCAAACACTTCAATTGGTGCACTAAAATTGAATCATTGTCTTTTGTGTCTTGAGCAATAGGCTCTTTTTGTTTAATCTTTAGAGGGCCTATCTCTCTGTGTGGTCATTAGGACTACTAGTGAGGAGAGAACGACCCAAGTGGTAGCAAAAGAAAAGCCATCTTCTTCCAAACCACTATAAATAACTGTATCCATGGTGAAAACTATGGATAACGTGTGCTGATTAGTTCATACCGACACTATGTCTCCTCATAAACCCGTTTGATCCAATTTATTTGATCATTTGTAGGGTGTAACCCCTACTGGTTGGGAGCCTTCTATATTTACAGAGCTGAAAGTGCCGCATGTATGGCTACACGAGCAGATGTCCTTACTAGCACCTTTTTGTTTTAGAAGCCAAAATCCTTCTAGTTGTTGGGGCAGGAGGTCGGACCTCTGGTAGCAGCCCACACACATACGATTCTTAGTAGAGATACAAAGTTCACCACAAGGAGTTTTCATGGGGACTGATGCTTGGCTACCTCGAGAAGTGAGTGCCGAGGGTGGAGCCAGTGGGGTCAAGCATCTAAGTATCCGCTCTGAATAGCGTAGCCTTGGTGGCCTCAGGGGAAACTCCATGTGGGATCAACAACTATTGTCTTGGCCAGCCATAAGAATTGTGCTTGACTTATTTTGAACATTCAAACATTCAAGACCAAACATTAAAACATTGTGTCTTTTGTGTCTTCAAGTGTATGCAAAACAATTTCACATCAAACAACACACTTGTCTTTGAGTCATTTTGGGAAGTCTAAACACTTGCAAACATTTTGAGTCCTCATCAACACTATGTCCTCTTGTCATGAAAAACAGTCAAACATTCAGATTTGGTCACAATAAGAAAATTCACAGATTGGAAAAATTGCACAAATTTTGCAAAAACGTGTCTGTGTCTGACAGAACCACGTCTGTGTCATATAACCGCGTCTGTGAAGGGCAAAAACGTGTCTATGTCTTTTGAGCAACATTGCAACATCTTAGAAACGTGTCTGTGTCTAACAGAACCATGTCTGTGTCATTTAAGTGCATCTGTGTTGGATAGAATAGCGTCTGTGTCATTTAAGCACGTCTATGAAGTATACAGACACGTCTGTGTTCAGGATTGAAAAATTTCATAATTCAGCAAACAAGAACAGTCAGTTTCAGACTTATTGAGCTTCCTAGGTTATCTCTCTTAGGTTTTCATCTAGCATCCAGCCTATCTTTGGGTCTCACAAAGTCCATCATTGCTTTACACCTTACATTACATTCACATTTGTCTAAGCTTGAGTCAAAAGGTCACTTGCTTGTCCTCATCATACTTTGTCAACACACTACATACAACAACATTTTGCTAAGTGGTCCCTCATCAAGGTCTATCACCTTTGGGTCTCATTTGGTCTTACTTAGAGTCAAGGTCAACTTACCTCATCAAGAGAAACTATCATCTCTTTGGAAGCCACACCTACTCTACTACATACATACTTGGTCTTACACTTTGGACATTGCAAGTAAACCTCATATTCATTTACATTCCATCCAACTCTTGGTCTTTCATATCTTTCCATTTTCATCTAGTCTCACACATCTTGGTCAAGACCTAGTTCATGGTTGAAACCCATTTACAAAAATCTAGGAGAGAAGCTAAAGAGGCTCAAGAATCTGCAAACATGAGTTCTTATGAGTATGACAATGATATCTTTTTTAATTTTGATCATACTACATTACCTGACATGGATGCCTATAGAAACATTCCAAATGTTGAGAACATGGACACTACAAACAAAAATGATACACACAATGACAATATGGACAACTTCTCCATACATTCAGCAGAAGTGGAAGACACCATTATGAATCCTCATTTCAATCGATTGGTTGAGGAAATAATGAGGAGAGATAGACAGTATTTTCTACAAGTGATGGCACAAAGTGGAACCAAGATCCCTCATGATTTTGACATGTCTCAAATAATGGAAAATCAACCTTTGCAACAACCTCACTCCAACATGGATCAAAGGAGGCCTAATAGTGGAGGCAATAGAGGACCACATATGGTGCCTGAATCACCATCATCTTTGTTTCAAAAACCAGAGGTCCCTTACACACATGGTCAAGCATATGATACTCACCTTCGCTGACCATTATGGAGGTCTTATGCAGAAAAATATGCTCAATCACATACCAATGCTAAGGATCAACCACCAAAGCAATTGGATATTCAAAGGCATGCTCAAAATTTGGACACAAGGAAACCCCGCATCAAATTTGGGGGCAACACACTAGAACAAACTTACAACATGCCTACAGAGTATGGTATACATGGACAAAGTAGATATTCCATTCCTCATCATGACTCTATACCAAGTGGTCCTTATACGCAACATCATTATAGACCTCCTCCATATGAACATGTGTATGATCAATATCATCCATATATGCAACATGCTCCTCCTCCACCCAGTGGTTCAGGCATGGGGTATGGTCCAAGAAGTCGGTCTCCACCGAAGAACAATTTGGAACAGCAAATCAAGGATTTACAAAAGAAAATGGAGGATATAAATACACCGAAGCCAACTTACACAATGAGAGACACATGTCCTTATCCATTTGACAAGAGCATTCCAATGCCTCTGTTTCCTACACACTTTGTGATGCCTAAGCTTGATAAGTATAGAGGAAAAGGGGATCCTAAGGAAAACAAAAGACAATTTTTCACAGCTTGCATTGAGGTAGCAACAGAAGAGACATATTTGATGAGATTATTCCCACAAAGCTTAGGTGATCAAGCTATGGAATGGTTCTCTCAGCTTCCACCTAGAATTAAGTCATGGGGTGATCTAGTAGAGGCATTTATCCAATATTTCTCATACAACATAGAAACAGATATATCAGTCACTACCTTGTGCAACACCAAACAAAAGGATGGAGAATCTTTTTCATCATTTTTACAAAGATGGAGAAATCTAGCCAGCAGATGCTCTTGTGAAATTCCACAAAAACAAATGGTAGAGATGTTCACCCAAAATGTTAACAAAGACATTGGTTATGACCTAAGGAAAGCTTGTTTGTCCACCTTCAAGGACATCATTGAAAAAGGCTTAGCAACAGAGAAGGTCCTAATTGAACAAGGAGTCATTAAGATATTCAAGCAAAACAAAGATGACTTTAAAGGAAAAGACAAGCCAAGATTTTGGAATAAAAACAAGAACACAGTCAATGATGGTGTTGTTGATGCCAACATGGTATGACCAAAAATCATTTTTTCTGGATCAAGTTCTACAAACAATCAAGTGAATACTCAAACAACTTTAAAGTCATGAAGGAAGTACACCCCATTGGGAGAACCACTTGAGTCAGTTTTCAAGAAGTTGGTGGCAAACAAAGTAATCATTCTCTAAAATTGGAACTCAAAGCTTTTGAGAAAAGAAGTTCAGTTGCATTGAAAAGACTCTTTTCTTGAATAAATCAAAGAATTACCTATTTTTATCTCAAGTGCATGGAATTAATTGAATTATATCTCTAATGCAAACTCAAATTTTTTTTCCGAATGCATTTCAATTAAACTATAATTGGAATCTATCTCAAGGTTAACTGAATCTGATTTCTCAATTATTTCAATTATCCTAAATTGTGCTTTTCTTGATCTTTATTGTGTTTCTCTATAAATTCAACCTTCATCTCTCATTCAAAACACCCTGGAGATTTATTGTTATTATGCAGTTTTTGCTCTAGAGTCATTAAAGATATTGTGCTTGCCTTTTGAGAGTATTGCATCTTAGTTTAATTTCTTTTTGCATATTTCATGATTGTTTGAATTCATATTGTAGACACCCAAAAATGGTCAACGCTTGCGGAGTCATACATTAACATTTGCGCATTGCCTTATTTTAGGGTTTTTGCGTCACATTAACATTTCTTCTATGTTGCGCACTTGATCTTTATCATTTGCGAGCATCGAGTCCTTCTTTGACATTCCTCATTTTTATCACTTTTGAATTAGGTCTTGTCGACAACAATCTTCAGTCATGATTTTGGTCGATCTTTGTCCTTGTCAATCTTGTCATATTGCGATCGATTTGTCATCGATCCTTGTCCTTTTCAATCATGTCAATTTGGTCAATTTGTCATTGATTTTTGTCAACCAATCTCAATCAAATCATTTATCAACACTGGTCATTTATCAATTCAAAATCATGATCGAATCGATATCAACTATCCTTTGTCAAGAATTAATTGTCATCCTTGCATTTCTAATTCATCTTCCAAGGTTTTATGATTTGTTCATTTAACCTTGTTTGTCATTTCTCCCTTTAGGATTAATAAATTATTTATTTATCCTAAGTCTTCTTGTCACAATTAAATGTTCATTTAATTGGCTAATCATTCCTCTTTTTGTGAACTAATTAATAAATGAAAAATTATTAATTGATTTACCTAATTTCCTAATCTTTCATCAATTTCTTAATTCCTAATTTCTTAATTCCTCTTTTTCTAATTTTCTAATTTTCTAGATTCTTAATTTCAATTTCCTCCTATTTCTCTCCTAATTTCATGGGAATGACATGTCAATTTGTCATAATTTGTCATAATTGAGAATCAATCAATTTTTGACATAGAAGTTTGTCATAATTTGTCATAAATTATCAATCAATCAATTTTGCATAGAAAGTGCATAATCGGTCATAATTTGTCATAATTTATCATATTGATTTGCAATTTCCATTTGAATTGAATCATGCTAATTTGATCATTTCTCCAATTTGTCTATAAATTGGATGAATTTCTTCAATCAAATCCCCTAATGAGAATGAGAATAATAATCAGATTATCGATTTTCTAATCAATCACGCTTCGAGTATTCTTGAGCAATCATCTTGTCTACTTGCTTTCATATCATGATCATGCACTAGTAGGTGAGATCCACAACAAAGTTATTTGGAGAAGAAAGAAGAACAATGGAGCCACATGAAGGAAGCATTCAGATCTACATTTGGTTTGCATAGTCTTTAGTTTTGAATGTTTCATTTTCATGTCTTTATTGAGTGTGTTAGGATAGATCATTGCATTTTAGTTTTCGTGATTGAGCTAGATTAGTGTTTTGATTTACATGCATGTGATGATTTTTGATTTCCTACTTCACATTAATTGGTGAACCCGATGTGAACACTAACCATCTAACCCTTTAACTGTGTTTTTGAGTGCTTTTGAGTTGATTTGCAGGCCAAAAACCCAAAAACAGGGTAGTGCAGGGCTTTCTGGGGACTTCTGCGCCTGTGTGAGACAACCTGCACCCGTGTCAAGCAACCTACGCCTGTGTTGAAGACATTTTGTGCCTATGTCATGCATTCTGCACCTGTGTCATGAGTTCTGTGCCTGTGTAAAGTCCAGAATAGAGGTAAAAAGGCAGTGTTTTGCTTAAAAATTGGTTTTGTTTTTGCATTCTGTTTTCTGCTTTTTGGTTTTTGGTACTAATTATCTGTGTAGAATCTTGGCATATGCATGGCAAAGACAACAAATTAAACTAATAACATGTTTTATGCAGAATCGATAGTCAAAGAATAAACACCTCAAACTTCTAACTTGGGTTTTGCAGGTTGCCTTGGAGAAACAACTAAACTTGGTGTTTGCCATTAATGTTATAGGAACATAGTATGATTTCTAAATAGGTTGGAATGAACATGTTTTTGCTTTGATTGTTGAGTGTGACATTGGAGTAGGAGAGTATGCTCTCATCCTTCTTAGGGTGATCAAAAATCCAGATCTTCGATACCATGCTCATGTCTTTGATTGTGTGTCACCTTTAGAGGGCCTGCCTTCCTGACCATTTGCTTTTGCAAGCAAGTGATAATCGTGAGAAGGGAACGACCCAAAGTGAGTACGGATAGAATACCTTGGCATTCTAACTCACTATAAACAAATACCTGATGGGCGAAAACTTTGAAGGAAGGGTTACGTGGGAATTGCAGTTACTTGGGAAGTGATGACCCTTGAACTCTTTCTCATATCAACATCTAAGTAGGACCTCACGGTCTAAATCATGCTTGCGTGACTACATTTGTTTGGTATCTTGATGGGCTTAATGTCTCAATCACACTTGCGTGACATCAAGGAGTAACGCTTAACAGAAATCCTGACTAAACACCTTGTATTTAGAGGCCAAAAACCCTTCTAGTTGCTTGAGAAGGACAGCTTCGGATACTTGGAAGAGATACTAAGTTCGCCATGGGGAGATTTCCATGGGGACTGATGCTTGGCTGCCCTGAGAAGTGAGTGCCGTGGAGGGGAGCCCGTGGGGTCAAGCATCTATGTATTCTCCTTGAATCCCATAACAAGTCTACCTCTCAAGTACCTAATGTCCTTGCCTACCATAAGAAATGTGGGAATGAGCATGATTGTCTTGAGTCTAAGTTGAAATATCTTGTCTTCTTTGTTTGTCAAAAGTTGAATTGCATCTCATTTCAAGAACAAGGCAAATTGATTCAAAACAAGGTTAAACACAAGAACATTTCATTAAACAAAGTTCAAAACATATTCAAACATGGTTGTCAAACATTGTTCAAAATCTTGTCTCAACATGCATGTCACTTAGATTTAGGTTCATCTTAGGTTTGCATTTTGCAAAGTCATTGTCAACTACCAAGGTAAGGTTTCACCTAAGTCATACTCCTTTGCATATCAATAAGGGTCATCCATTTGCATGTGTCCTCTTGCATTAGAGTAATACCATTGTCATACATTTGCATTTCGCATACCCTAGGTCCCTTCATTAAAGCTTAGGTCATTATCATATCATATTAGGGTCCCTTGCATAGTAATTGTCCCTTTGCATATAGTGTCAAAACTAGGTTTTGTCATACTTGAGTAATCCAAATCTTTGATAAACCCTAAGTCATTGTTAGGAGGTCTAGACCTTATCAAACCTTTTTGTCTTTTTGTCATCAATGTGATTTGGTCAAACCTAGCTTAGTATCCAAGCATATAGGGGAGACATTGTCATTTTGTCCTTTTGTCACTTGGTCCTTTTGTCCTTTGAGGTCTAGATTTCATTTCAGTTTCCTAAGGGTCTCTTTCTTAGATTTGCATTCCAGAAAGTTTGTCAAATCTTGAAAAACAACCAAAAACATAGGTTGCATTCTTGCCATAGATTGCATTTTCATTGCATTTAGTTGCATCTAGTTGTCATTCCAAAAATTCAAAAAGTCCAAAAACATTAAGTTGCATTTTCGTCCTTTAGGTTGCATTTGTCAATCCCATTAGTTGCATTGCATAGTGACATGTTTGTTGAAATGAGATCTCAACCTTCTTACGAAGCCATGTCATCACAATTGAGAAATCAATCATGTCAATCCAATCTCTACATGTCTCAGAACTTGGATCAAACTTATCATGATGATGTAAATGTCCAAATACAAAAACTAGAGGAGAAACTAGCTCAAGAAAATGAGATTTTGGAACAAAAAGTGAAAAACATTGCGAAGAATAGATCACAAGTGTCCAAAATGTTTCAAAAATTTCCAGGTCGAAATCAAAAGATTGAGCCAATTGATGTAAGATCTCTTCTTGAACGATCAGACATACCAGCTCTCCTCTCCCAAATAGAGATGATGAAACAATTTCAAGAAAAGAGACAACATCAATTTCAACATTATGTGCCTCCACAACAAGAACAAGAAGGTGTTTACTATCAATCACATTGTCAACCATCACAACCAATTGTCCAACATATACAACCAATACAACCAATGGTCCAATTTCAACAATATGTCCAACCAACTATACAATGTCAACAAATAATTCAACCAATGGTGGAATATGAACAAGTTTAATCAACATATCAATGTCAACAACCACAACCAAACATTCAAAAACAAAGGTCGCAACACACACCAAGCCAAATTTTGAACATGTCAAACCAATTTGATCAACATCTAGTTCGAAATCAAAACATGACATTAGATCAGAACCAACTCCTTGCCAAACAAGTTCAAATTCCAGATACAACTATGTCAAAACCTCGAAAGAAAGGTGGCTTTATTGCAATGATCTTAAGGAAACTACCAAGTGAGTTCTTTGAGGAAGATCAAGATAATACAATTATGTCTAGCAATGCCTCATCCCCCCATAAACAAATTGACTCTCCAGTGGCATCTATCCCTACACCTCTAGAAGTTTCACAAGAATCTTCCATATTGTCCTCATCAAACAATACACCCAAGGATGCAATTACCCAAGGGCTATCCATAATTGATTGCCACGATAATCCAATTCATGATGCACATCCTTGTCATGTTTCAGAAATACAAGACCCAATGCCACCATGCACTTTATTGCCATCACCTATTTTAGAGGACCCCATTCGAAGTCCCTCTTCCTCATGTTCAAGCATTGATTCCTTGCTAGAATCCATCACAAATGTTCAAAGTGCATTTCCTTCATGCCAAAACATTGGTTCTTTGTCAAAATCCTCCATGCATATCCAAAGTCCAACCCCATGTCAACAAGATAATTTAGAGCATGAAGAAATGTGTCTTGAAATAGAAGAAGATCAAGATCTTGAAACCTTATCATCCTATCCAATTGTTGACTAGGACCCCATGTTCCCAGACACTCACAATGATTCCCCTATTCTTGTCCATCCTATCCAAAGTCCTATAGACATTCCACTTCCTAAGCAAGATCAAGATATCCCAGTCCATCCAATCCCAAACAATCCCCTTCCATTTCATGAAAAAAATGTCCTTTCAAATCCCATTGACATTCCACTTCCTAAGAAAGATCAAGATATCCCTTCCATCCTTTCCGATGATCCCATTAAAAGTCCAGAGAAAAGCACCTTTAAAGAGGATTCCAATGATCTTCCTCCTTGTCAAGATCAGATTATGCCTTTAAATCCTCCACAAGATCCTTTTTTTCCTCCATCTCCTTGTCTTAATGCTCCATATACACTCCAAGATCACATTCCTTTTGATGATCCCATTATTTCTCCCATTCCATCTCTTGAAGATCCTATCATTGAACCATGTCCACTACATAATCCTAGTCCCCCTCATGATCCTAATCCCCCTCATGATTCTAACGTGTCAGTGCAAGATGTTCATGAACCCTCGACATGCATAATGGGTTCTTCCACTTTGGTCCAATCTGATCCACTTCAAGATCTCATTATTCCTCTCATATCATATCCACCTCATAATGGACTCACGTCTTCTTCCCAAAGAAAAGAGTATCCTACAAGTCAAAATATTCATAAAGGAAAAGGAGTAGATCTCTATAAGCAAGAATCCCTTCATGTTAAAGAAAATATGAAGGGTCATGGCCTCAGTGAAATTCCTCAAGACGTGGGTACCCTTGCTAAATCCAACATCCCTTCAAAATCAAAACATATCCCTTCCCCATCATACTTTCCATCCATCTTAGGTCCTTATATTCCTTCGTCCTCTATGCAAGGTCAACAAAGGCACACATCCTTGATTAAATTTCATCCATCCAAAAGAAGTCCATTTCATTCATTTCCATCCATGCATTCCTTTCCTCCTCCAAGCAATTTGGATGCCAAGTATAAACGTCATAAGTCTAGCAATCCACATGTATTCAAGGATCAACATGTCCAATATAATCAACATGTCAAAACAAAGAACAATATGAACTATAAAGAAAAAAATATATCCAAAAGGCCACAAAGGCCCACTGAGCAAAATAAAGCAAAGTCAAAATATATATGGGTTCCTAAATCCCTTGTGCAAGCAATGCACTCCAAGGAACCACAAAAGCATGAAAAATCAAAAACCATGTGGATCCCTAAGCGGTTCCTTGAAGCACAAAAGCCTAAAGAAACATCAAAATTGGCATCTAAAATTGCTATTCCTCCATCCAAACATTCCAAGTCTATTTCTCCATCACCTTCTTCATCCATTTTGGGCCCTTATGTCCCAAAATCCATAGCTATTCCTTCATCAAAATCTCAATATCCATAATACATCTTTCCTCCATCAATCCATCACCCCTCAAGGTGTGTGCCAATGTTGATCTTGCCAAAATTTCCGTCCAATCAAGCCCAATTCTTCCACTACCCTATCCATTATCCAATGCACATTTTCCATCCTTCCATCCCTTTGGTCCAATCTTTTGCATAAATCCTTGCCTTAGTTTCATCTCATTTTCCATGTTCTCATCCTACCAACGTCTTTGAGCATACTTTCAAAGGTCATGGTCCATTTATTTCAAGGTTACTATCCAAAAAAAAAAAGATGCTTGAGTCCTTCTTCCATCCCCTATCATGTGTCCATCTTCTATTGAAAAAGTCAAAATACGAAAAAAAAAAAAAAAAGAAAAAAAGGTAAAGAAAAATAATTCGTCCACTGGTGAAAACTTGGCAAACAGGTGCCTTGGGCAAGTACCGTGATGAAAACCTGGCAAACAGGCATCATGCATAATCTATGAACTTCTTGCACACCGTACTTGGGGGCAGGTTTTATCCTATCATATCCTTTTGTCCTTCATTGTTCCATTATCCTATCGAACCCATTTCATACTCCTTCATATCCTATTTCCCTTTCACTATCCTATCGAACCCCTGTCATTACCCTCCATTATCCTATTGTCCTTCTTGTACATTTCCTCTTTCCACCTTTGATCTTGACAAGGCTGAGGATCATCATGAGCATCATGCATCTTGTTTGCGGCTTTTAGTCCATCATAGCTTTTGGTCTTTATCCATTTGCTTATTATAACCTTTCATCCATATTCCCTAGCTTATTGCAACTTTCTGCCACTATCTCATATCCTATCCTGACCTTCAGTCCATTTCCCTTATCCATTCTTGGTCTTGCTTATCCTATCCATATCTTATCACTATCCATACACTCTTTCTGTCCCTTGATCTTGATTTGACATAAGGACGCAAAATTTAAACATGGTTTCAAAAACCTCTTGACATGTCCCTCATGCCATATTCACTGCTTTACATTGTCATATCTAATCTTTTGTCCCATCATGCAATAGCCCTTGAAAATTGCATCCGCATTGTCTCCATGATAAAAGGCCTTTGTCTTCCCTCTATCCACCAACATTTCAGCAAGCCTATTTATTCACCTGTCATATTCCTTTCCTTGCTAGACACTGGGGGCAAAATCCAAAAAAATTTCAAAATGTCCTGAAATAATCCAAAAAAAATTGAAAAATGTCCTGAAAAAAAATTTCATAAAAAATCAAATAATGTCCTGAAAAAATCTCTAAAAATTGAAAAATGTCCTGAAAAAATCCCTAAAACATCAAATAAAGTCCTGAAAAAAATGAACATAAAAAAATTGTAAAATATCAAAAAGCAAAACAAAAAAATAGATAATCCCTCATAGACAGCTCACCGAGTATACATCCAACGACTCACAATCCAACACTGCGCTTTAATGAAATCATGCATAAACAGATGAACTTTTTTTTAATCAAACCAGACATTCAAACTGATCACAATTGTCATATCGATCAACCGCAAAATTATTTGTCCTTGTCTCTACTATCATGGGGTGTGGTATACTCGAAACCAGACTGTGTCCTGTCTTAGACGGGGTACCGCATGTCCTGAAACCAGACAGCATGATCGTCCTATCAGCACTTTCAACTTTTGACAATGAAGATCAAGATGTTGTTTGATTTGTTGGAATTTGTGCATCTTATCTTTTTACTGATTTATCTTTGGCTTTGATCATGTTCCTATGTTGCTCGATGATGTCACTGAGTGATTTAGAGTGACTGGGATGGTTCATGGTCCCTTTCTTTTTTTGTTGTGATTGCTGTTTGTCTGCGATGTGTCTGTCTTTTGCAAAAAGGGTTGCGTTTTAGCTCTGGCCTTCAATGCCATGATGCTCTACATCCGTTTTGCTACATTAAATAAATGTTCTTACCTACAAAGTGCATTACTAAAAGCAAGTTTTTCTTCATCTCTAACTGTCCTCTGTCTAATTTCTTCTTACTAACATTTCTTTCGTCAATCTTGGCAGTCCGTTTGAACCTATCATTTTCTATCATTCTTATCGATTAATTGGCCTCTTTTCTGCATGTTTTCGGCCAATTCCTCGAGGGGGCATGCATATGTCATTGTCATTGTCTAGGGCATTTTCATTACTATTCTTTGAAACAATGCTTAAAATCGCATTGTCTCAAAGAGGGGCGAAATGTAGAAACCTAAAAATGGTCAACGCTTGCGGAGTCATACATTAACATTTGCGCATTGCCTTATTTTAGGGTTTTTGCGTCGCATTAACATTTCTTCTATGTTGCGCACTTGATCTTTATCATTTGCGAGCATCGAGTCCTTCTTCGACATTCCTCATTTTTATCACTTTTGAATTAGGTCTTGTCGACAACAATCTTCAGTCATGATTTTGGTCGATCTTTGTCCTTGTCAATCTTGTCATATTGCGATCGATTTGTCATCGATCCTTGTCCTTTTCAATCATGTCAATTTGGTCAATTTTTCATTGATTTTTGTCAACCAATCTCAATCAAATCATTTATCAACACTGGTCATTTATCAATTCAAAATCATGATCGAATCGATATCAACTATCCTTTGTCAAGACTTAATTGTCATCCTTGCATTTCTAATTCATCTTCCAAGGTTTTATGATTTGTTCATTTAACCTTGTTTGTCATTTCTCCCTTTAGGATTAATAAATTATTTATTTATCCTAAGTCTTCTTGTCACAATTAAATGTTCATTTAATTGGCTAATCATTCCTCTTTTTGTGAATTAATTAATAAATGAAAAATTATTAATTGATTTACCTAATTTCCTAATCTTTCATCAATTTCTTAATTCCTAATTTCTTAATTCCTCTTTTTCTAATTTTCTAATTTTCTAAATTCTTAATTTCAATTTCCTCCTATTTCTCTCCTAATTTCATGGGAATGACATGTCAATTTGTCATAATTTGTCATAATTGAGAATCAATCAATTTTTGACATAGAAGTTTGTCATAATTTGTCATAAATTATCAATCAATCAATTTTGCATAGAAAGTGCATAATTGGTCATAATTTGTCATAATTTATCATATTGATTTGCAATTTCCATTTGAATTGAATCATGCTAATTTGATCATTTCTCCAATTTGTCTATAAATTGGATGAATTTCTTCAATCAAATCCCCTAATGAGAATGAGAATAATAATTAGATTATCGAATTTCTAATCAATCACGCTTCGAGTATTCTTGAGCAATCATCTTGTCTACTTGCTTTCATATCATGATCATGCACTAGTAGGTGAGATCCACAGCAAAGCTATTTGGAGAAGAAAGAAGAACAATGGAGCCGCATGAAGGAAGCATTCAGATCTACATTTGGTTTGCATTGTCTTTAGTTTTGAATGTTTCATTTTCATGTCTTTATTGAGTGTGTTAGGATAGATCATTGCATTTTAGTTTTCGTGATTGAGCTAGATTAGTGTTTTGATTTACATGCATGTGATGATTTCCAATTTCCTACCTCACACATATAGTTTACTATTCATCCATTTAGCATAATCTTGCATCCATTTAGCTTAATATCATGCTCATATAGATTAAATCCTTCATCTTGATGTAGTCTAGTCACTGGTATTGCTTATACAAATATGAGAGCAATCTTATACTTGCATCTTTTAGAAGGCAATTGGTCGATTTGTTATGGTTTTATTATTCATGCTTATATCTATCTAACCATACATGCAATGAATTAATTGAAGTGTTGTGTCTTACAGCTTGCAGAATTATTCCACTTTTCACACACATTTTTGGCACCCACCATGGGGCAGAAGACTACATCTTTTGGCCTCGGAGACTAACTTTTTTTTTCTTATTTTTCAGATTTTTATTTTTATTTTTTTCGGATTTTCATCTGTACAGTTGTTGTGAATTATGTACGAGTTTTCCCATAGTGCCGAATGACAAACTGCAAATATCGTGTGATATCGTACAAATTATCATACAACTCGGTGAGAATTTTCGTACGGTACTTTGTATTTCTGGGTTAAAAAGCAGATTTCTTTCTTCAAGTTTTCTCATTCAATTTTTATCATACCAACGCTGACCCTAGCTTGTGATTCGTTTGTCTGAAATTTTTTTTCAGAGCCTAATTAGTTTTTGCAGAATGCTTGTCGAAGAATATGCTTGTCAAACAAAGACAATATGACTACTGATTCATTGTCTTTGCAGGTTGCCTGAGGAGATTTGAGCAAACATTGTGTATTCATTAAATTCATTTTTAAGGCACCTAACTTGCTATTTGGTTAAAGAACAAATTTGTATTTCATGTTTTAAGAAAATTCTGAGAGGTAGGAGAGTATGCTCTTGTCTGTATAGACAATCAGAAATCTAGACCCTTGAGGCATTTTCTTTAAGTTTGAGATTTGTATATCTTTAGCAGGCCTGCCCTCCCGATGAGCTAATAACTCAAAGCCATTACAGTCGGTGAGAAGGGAATGACCCAAGTGGGAATGACTAAACACCAAGTACTCCAACCCACTATAAAATAAACATGATTTGATGAAAATCAAGTCAATGGCAGTGCTCGGGAATAGCTCTCCTCTGTACCTTGGGGTATATTAAACCTTGTTTTTCAAGGCTGGGAGGCCTCTTAATTGAGTTTATACCTCGACATGCCAAACAGATCCCTTACTAGTTCCAATTAAAATTAGAAGCTACTGGGTTCACCTTCGTAAGGGGGGATAATCTTTGTGCAAGAGAGATAGTAACTCTCCCAAGATACTTACCATTTCGTGCCCCCGTTAGCTTTTGGAGTTGGCTAATACGACATTGAGAATCCATTGCGTGAGACTCAACAACCATATTCTAATTAGCTATTGGGTGTGTACCTAAGTCTGCAAGCAAAGGTTTTCTTCTCTCACCAATTTCTATAGGGTTAGTGTGTTGTGATTGGAGTCATCATACATATTGTGTGTTTACTGTGTTTTCATCCCTAAAACTGAAACTAAAATACCAAAACTAGAGAAAACAATAAACAACTCAGTAGTCAAAACTCTATCTGTGTCAAAAACTAGTCTATCTTAGTCAAAACTCTAACCGTGTCAAAAAATAGTCTATCTTGGTCAAAAATTTGTTCATGTCACAAACTAGTCTATCTCAGCTGTCAAAAACTTAGTCCAACTCAAAACTGGTCGTCGTGAGTCATTGAAAACTCGGTCCATCAGAAATTTTGTCTCTGTCCAGTAATCTGTTGTATGACTCTTCTGATTTATCATCCCGCTACATGCTTGTTGTCGTATGAAATTTCATCAGGTCTAACAGTTTGTTGTCTGAGCCTCAGTTGTGAGTCGTACGAAACCTTATAAACTGTCATCCTGCTTAGGGAATTATTGTCTAGTCTCTGATTCTGTATCGTACGAAACATCATCACATTCATTAGTTTGTCATTTGAGATATACCCATTTATCGTACGAACCTAGGCAGCAACTTGTACGAAATACTATTTTTGTCATCCCGAAGCTATTAAACTGTTGTCTGGTCCTATAAAACCTGTCATACGAATCTCTAATTTTGTCAGTCTAGAATAGTTAAACTTGCCTAAAGTAGTCTACAATGAGCATAAAATTGGTTATCATCATTCTGAGCATAAACAGATCCGAACAGTGCACTTCTGCCATAGTGTTGCATGACTTTATCGATCATCTTTCAGTTAGTTCAATCAACCATTTATCAAACTTAAGTCACTTAGATAACGTCTTACATAGGATAGATCATTCCTGAAACAAGATTGAGTCTTAGTCACTTCTCTTAAATCAAACTAGGTAACTTAGATAAACATCTTACACAGGATAGATCGTTCCTGAAACTAGACTAAATCTTAGTTGCTTTTTCTCAATCGATATGTTAAACAAACAACTAGCTCCAAATTTGATCTTGACTTCTGCATCACAAACAACTCTAGGTCACATCAGTCAATAAAAATGCCTACTCAAACCAGAAGCTCTTCTAAAAATTATGACAAAGGTAAGAAGCCCATGGCTACCTTTGCCCAACAAATTCAAGATCTCAAGAGAGAAATATATGACATTCAAGCTCAACGAAAAGATTCAATGACCCCTCTTGAGATAAAATTTCATGATATCAAGAACACTAGACTTCAAGAAATGCTAAAACAATTACATAAGTTGGAACAGAAAGTAATTGGAAATCAAAATCCAAATCTCATACAAGATCACAAGGCATCTTCACCAAGACAAAAAGACATCTATCCCCTAGATAGACAGTTTACACCTTTGGGGAAATCTATTGAGTTAGCTTTGGAAGAGCTACTTGAGCATAATCTTATCATATTGCCTAAAAAGACCACATGGGGATGTGAAGTTTTAAGTAATTACTGTGCTTATCATAGACATAACAAACATGAGACTTCAATGTGTGTGGAATTAAAACATAAAATTCAAGACCTCCTTGATGATGGTGTTATTCAAATTGAAAATTCTAAAAATTCACCTAAGGAGAAACCAGATGTCATTACCAAGCATGATCAAAATGATGAACCTATGTCTAGCAATGGATCACATGTTGCCTCCATCTCTACTGTGATTCCTCCATCTCCTAAGGCTTCTCAACAACAATCCATACCATGTCTCTCAAATAATGAACCTAATGATGAAACTTTTCATGTTGATCCTCAAGGGCTATCTCAAGGGCCATCCTATCCAATGGTTGAAAAAGATCCTATCTCACTGGAATCCCATGATGATTCCCTTATACCTTTCCATTTATTCCAAGATGATCCCTTTCCATCTCAAGAGCAAAGAATACTTCTTAAGAAAGATCATGATGCCTCTTCCACCTTTTCAAATGATCCTATTCGAAATGAAGAGTCAAACACCATTCCTACTCTATCCAATGACCCTCTTCCATGTCAAGATCAAAGTATACCTTCATCTCCTTGTCATAATCCTCCCCGTTCACCTCAAGGATCCCTCATGCCTAAAAATCCCTCTCATGATCCTACAAGTCAAAATATTTATAAATGGAAAGGGGTAGACCTTCACAAGCAAGAACCCCTCCATGTTAAAGACAATATTAAGGGTCATGGCCTTAGTGACATTCCTCAAGATGGTGGTATCCCTACTAAACCAAAATCTAGGTACATGCCTTCTCCTTCATCTCTTCCATCCATTTTAGGACCCTATATTCCTCCATCCCTTGTGCAGGATCAACAAAAGTGTACATCTTCGCATACCTTCCATCCATATAAAAGGAAATAAAGGCCCAATAAAAAAAAGAAAGAAAAATAAAAATCTATATCGATTCCTAAGGCACTTGTAGAAGCAATGCGTTTCAAGAAACTACAAAAGCATGAAAAGTCAAAAACCATGTGGATCCCTAAGTGTCTCCTTGAAGCACAACAGTCTAAAGAAAAATCCAAATCAACAGCCAAGATTGTTTTTCCTCTATCCAAACCTTCCAAATCTATTTCTTCATCACCTCCTTCATATATTTTGGAACCTTATGTCCCAAAGTCCCTGATTGTTCCTCCATCCAAATCTCAAAATCTAAGATCCACTTTTCCTCCATCAATCCACCATCCCTCAAGATGTGTGCCAATGGTGATACCACAAACATTTCCATTCACTCATGCACCAAACTTTCAATATCTGATCCATTATCCAACACCTCCTTTTCATCCTTCCATACCCCTTATCCAATCCTTTGCATAATAATTTACCCTAGTTTCATCACAAAATCCAAAAAACTAAGGAAATCAACATTGGAGATGTTGGACATGTACACTTAGCTAAGTCCTTCTTGGAAAAACATCTTTATGCTAGACCAATGAACTACCTACACAAAACTCCCTGACCCTATGAACAACATGCACCTTAAATGATACTATATCTAAGGGCTGGATTAGTTCAGGTTTTTCTTTTGTATTGCATATCATTTTATTCAAAGCACTGCATTGCATATAGTTTCTTTTTATAAATGCATCGCATTCATACAATTTCTGCATTAGCATATAGCAACATCAATAAAGCAAGGCAATTGTCCAAGTTTATCATTTGTTTGCATTCAAGACAAACAAGGGTAATCTCTTTTCTTAGATATTCAGACATGAAGTCCTTGAGGTCATAAGGTCATTCATTTTTAACATTACCCTGTGACGATGCTTTACTTATGGTTGGGTAGTGATTTCACTATTTGAGACTTGTTAACCCAAAATCTATCAATTTCTATATCTCAAACATATTAAAAAATCTCTAATTCATTCTAGACACCTAGTTGATCATATGACTGGTGAAAAATCTAAAATTCTACTTCACCGCCATTGTAATTTTCACACCCAAGTAGGTTTCATTACTTACAAGTCAAGGAAAAAAAAGGAAAAAAAGAAAAGTGTTATGCCAAATATTCATCTCAAGGCAAAAGAGAAATGATATATAACTGAAATATCATGCATACAAGTGTGACAAAAAGATTGACTATGCGACCATGCGAGTAACTCCATCAGGGCTATGAACACCTATTGGCAATGGAGCAATATTCAAGAAATTACAGTTTATAACCTCATCGGAGCTCTAAAAGCTTGCTGGTAGCGAGGCTCTATTCGAGATTCTTTTGAAGTTAGAATAATCCATGTAGCTAGTCATATAGGATGCTAAGGATCTTTAGTGAAAACAAGAGTGGGGATTAACTCATTTGCACTCACATGGGCAAAAGAAGATCAAAGTTTCAAGAACTGATGGGGAAGTTTTCTGTGTCCCCATTTGTAAATCCTAGTCACTAAGTGTGTTAATTTGGATGTTCCAAGGGACCTTATGGATCGATTGACCACTTATCTATGAAATGTTTTGTACCTCCAATTCAATTGGTGTATTACAAAGTGCTAAACAAACATAGTCATCTTTGTTCAAATAGGAAATGCATCTTCATCATGCATATTGCATTAATATAGACCATATCAAAAATCATTGTCTCCACATGCATTCTATAGATCATCATATCATATAGGTTTTCATACTAGGGGCATAGCTGAGAAAATCCAAAAAAAAAAAAAAAAAAGTCGTAAAATGTCCTAAACAAACTCCTAAAAATCATAAAATGTCCTGAAAAAACTCCTAAAAATCATAAAATGTCCTAAACAAAATCCTAAAAATAAAAATAAAACTCACTAAATCAAAAATTGAAAAATAAAAGGAAGAAAGCATAGACTATGCTTCAAACCAAATCAACCATAGACAAACTCTCAAAGTCCACAATCAAACTTATCTCATTTCTTGTTAATCTATCTATCGAACTCTATCAAACATCAACATGTCTTATACAAGGAAGGGTACACTCAAAACTAGATAGATCAGTCTTATACGGGGTACTTACTCTTTGAAACCATACATTCCTATCAATGATCACACAAATCAAAACAATGACATAGATCAGTACAACTATTGGATTTTGTCCAGGTTGGTCTTATCTCTTATACTGAAATGTTGCATCTTTGCTTTATCTTTTAGTCACTTTTGTGACATCCTGGTTCTTTTGGAACCCTCATGGCTTGAAACTGATCAATATCCTAGTCTTAGGATAATCGATTGAGCAAATTATGTGTCCTAAGCAGTATCAACCAAGTCATCATTTTGTTAGTGATACCCAGTCGTCCAATCTGAGTCAGTCACCTATCTCCTAACTACTAAAGAGTTTTATCACTGAGTACACAAGCAAAACAACATTACTGAAAATAATCACTAAATAGTTTGAGATATGCATGAAATCTTTATTTGTGTGCTGTCTTTTATATTGGTTTTTGATTATTATTCCCTCTAAGTAACTCGAGGAAGTCTATATTGACTAAGAGGAGCAAGGATTGGGGGCATAATATTTTCTTTGTTTTCTACTTGTAGGAATGATTCCAATGATCTAGAAACATCTAATCAGATGGGTGTTTGTGATAAGAGCCTTCACATCAAGGTGAAATCACCACACATATCTCAACTCCGCTTATTTATATGCTACAGGGAGGATCTCATCATTTCTTTTTCTATTTTGAGGGAATTTCTTTAATGTGCAATCTGGGTCCATGCATAATCTGTCCAAGGATATGAACGAAAAAAGGGTCATTGCGGATAAGATAATTAATATTGCACATGAAAAGGAAGGAACTCTATTCTACCCGCTATGTTTGTAAATGCTCAGTGATGAATATTAAGCATTTCAAATCCAGTGACTAGTTTTTAGTTTGCATTCATTTTGCATTTTGTGCATTTCAAGTGATTCCTGCATGATAACAATAATCTCTTTATCTTCTGAATGAGAGTTTGAAGTATCATCATTTCTAAGTTAAGTGGTCTCTCTTTTTCATTGTTTCTTTGATTGAGTACTTGTGTATTGAGATGTTAGCTGCATACATATACATCTTATATAGATTCATACATTCATTGCATTCACATTATTGCATAGAAAAGAAAAATAATACAACTTGTATTACTAGTTACTCATTTTTATCATTTATTTGCATATGAAAAGAAACAAAAACAAACATTCATATTCATTTGCATTACATACATCCATACTAAACAAATATGCATACATATAGAATAAAGCATATAGAAAACCATCTCATAAATCAATCGACACAAGTACAATGAAATCAAATCAAGATCTTGTATATATAATCATCAATATCTCAGAGTACAAGTGATATAACTGTCATATACAATCTCCTATCGGAGCAAGAATCGTATGGGCTACAAAAAATGGGGTATCTAACAAAATCTAAGAGCTATAAGAAATCTAGCTCTCTGCCTCTCCCTCATTGCCAAGTGGTGGAGGAGGTGGAGCTTGCTGACTGACATCTTGTCTCGGCACCTGAGCTCCCTCAAATCGTGCCATGTACTGAGAGTAGGGGACAACCTGCTACACTATAGGAACAACTACACTATACATTGCCATGTAATAAGTTGCCTGAGTGGTCTGGTGCAAAACCTCATGCTAAAGAGAGTCTCAGTCTGGCTTGATCTCAGTGAGCTAATGATCACGCTTAGCTCTGACCTTAGCTAATTGACTATCTCTCTCTACTCTAAGCTTTGCCAGCTGTTGGTCTTTCTCTGTAGGCTGTGTCTGAGCCACTACCAACTATGATTGCAGACCTGCTAATCACACTCTCATCGACCGTGCTACATCAGCTGCCCCCTTATCTCTCATAGGCTCTCTGCCTCCATCTTTGCCTCCAGCTCCACCCTGCTCATCCTTCCTCTACCATACCTATCTAGAAGTTGCTCGCTCCTCCTCTCCTACACCCTCCGCTATCCTAACACCACTCATCCTCACACCAACAACCCCTAGAGATCTGCCCTCTCCTCTCTACTATTGTCTCATCCCAACTGGTACCATGTTGTTGCTAGCACTAGGATCACCACCTACCTACCTCGGAGCCTCTTCTCTTCATCCCTTCCTCTGTCCCTATCCCTATGCATGTGCGGGGGCATCATCCTCAACCTCCTCTATTAGAGGTGCCTGCTCTACTAGATCTGTGAATCTAGGGAATGGATGCTACTGGAACCAATCCCTATACTGGGGCAATACCCCCACATCTGCAATATCCTCAAGATAATCCCACCGAATCTGTGACAACCTTGTCAACTCCTGCATGCCCAAGGCATATGATAACCTAGGCCCCCCTCCTCACCTCTCCTCATCTGCATAACGAGCATATGCAATAAAATCTTGTGAGATCCCTTGAGGCCTACCATACTACCTCATCACCTGAGTAACAACAAAGTGTTAGATGACTATCACCGATCTGCTAATGAGAGGACGAGTCATGAATAGATCTCTATGCATAGCTCTCCAGTTGTCCCAAGGCTCTAGACCCCTATATGGTCTCCATACAAAAACTATCAAATCGTCTAGCTGTTGTCTCTAGTACTCTATCTTGCCCAAATGGGGTTGAGTAATGTATCCACAATATCTATAAACAATCGGTTGCTATGGATCTTTGGCATCATCCACTATAGTTCTGCACACTGCGATGTGGTCCCAGGCCCATACCTGTAAAATCAAAACCCTTGCTGCCATGCTCTTCCCCTCTCTATAGACAATCTCATGCATCTCACGATACATGTGTGCCAAAATACATGAACCCCATCCTAATCTCTCAAGGTGATCCACAAGCCTCTGCAATATCCTATCCCAATCACATAAGAAACCCTACTGTCCCCTATCTGGCATAAGGAAACAACTGATAAATCTTGCTAAGACACAAGCCAGTGGAAACTCCTCACTGTACCTGGTCATCATGTCATCATAGCTGATAGACCGTATAAGGATGTCCTCATCGTGAAATACCTGTCTCAAAGCTAGTAAGCTAGGATGTTGTACCGAATCATAATCCACCTTATCCCCAGTGAATGGAATCCTAAGAATCCTATATACATCCTCGGGAGTGATAGTCATCTCCCCAACTGGCAAATGAAACATGTTATGCTCATAATGGAATCTCTCAACAAGTGTGGTGAGAATCCCGTGATTCACACAGATATCTAGTATCTATAAAAGGTGAGTAAATCCACACAAATCAATATGTGCCAAATCTATATTGGATAACTCATGCACTAGTCTCATAGTCAGAGGATAGACACATCTAAAAGGAACAATTGGTAGTTGAATCTACAAGAATTAAGCAACAGAGTGTCAGAGAATCATCCAAATTATGCTATAAGATAGCTTAAACATCATGCAAATCCAAACACATTAATTGCAAAATCAAAATTTCATGTTTGCACCCTTTAAAATGCTCACTGTTTTCATACGACATTTCACAGTGTGGGAAGAAACTCGTACGAGTCAGGAATAGGTATAGAATGATAAAAGAATTTGATATGATATAAAACAAGCACTTGCATGACAAAATGGTCTCTTAATCAAAAACTCGTACGATACAAGGGGAGGTATGAAATGAAAAATCTAATGGACTTAAATGAAAAATTAATATAAAGCATTTTGTCGTACGACACAAGATGTTGTCTCGCATGACAAAATAACAACGACCGACTTGAACAAGACTAAAAATTCAAAAAATCAAGAAAAAAATTCAAAATTGATGAAATGAAAGGGCTAAAAATTAGACTCTTACCGCTAGCTCGTAGTTCCGAGGTTGATTATGACGTCTTTGGTGCTCAAATCGGTGCTCTTGGATTGGAATGATAATTTTTCTTCGCACAAAGCTTTTCAAATTTCAAACTTGGGAGGTTAAAATGAATTGAAAATGATACTTTGACCCTTTATATAGCCCAAAACCCTAATTTTTCAACTTGCTCTGATGGACATGAAAATTGTACCCATAGCTAATTTGCCTGTCTTGATTCCATTTTCGGGATCAAAATCAAAATTGAAATCCGAGATCATTCACCTAGTTAATTTCAATACAATTTGGACCACTTACCACTTTTCATCAAATGCTCATTATTTCTCCAATTCGCACTCATTTTCTAATGAATCAATGCCGAATCTCAATTTATTCTACAAATCAACTTTGCACTCAATTTCTCATCAATCAATGCTAAATCTTCACAAATGTTCCTCTTCCTCAATTTTTATGCTCAAGTCATTATCATCGCTAACAATTGCCTATAATCATCATGTACTGTCGCTATCTTTCAATTTCACTCCCGAGGGGGCATACTTGTGACCGCATGACCTCACATCTTCAATGTCGAGAAAATTTTCAAATGTTCATCAAAAGTCGAGCAAAAATATTTTGAACTAAAGAAAATCAAACAAATTCTTATTGCTAAGGGGCATCTCAGCTTCATCGCTTCATATCAAGTTGAGATCTCTTGATCATCTGAATCGAATCAATCTCTAGGGGCATCTTAGTTTCATGGCTTCAAATCAAGTTGATATTTGCTTTCATCTGAATGAGTCTCTTAACATTAATCAATTTCATCGCTTTTCATCAAGCTAATTATTCATTTAAACTCAATCAAAAGTTTAAAGAGTATCTTTGATCACATGCTCAATCTAAGCAGGTGTTTAGTTTCATTGCATCAAATCAAGCTGGATAGTTTATCTTTGCTCATCGTGTCTTGATCCATCAAGTTCAAGATCAATTTTATTTTTGCTCACTATGTCTTGTTCAATCAAGTTCTAGATCAGTAAGATTAGCTTCTTGATCAATCAAGTTCAAGTTTGGTATCTTTGCTCTTCATCGATCCTAGTTCAATCAATTTCGGGATCGGTTTCACTTTAATCAACTCTGTTCAGCTTCATCGCTTCAAATCAAGCTAAACACCCCGCTTTTCATCTGGTTCGTGATCAATCAAGTTCATGACTGGTATCTCCTAGACATCAACTATTCATTGAACCAATGCACTGCTCGCACATTAATTCAAAGAGGGGTAAATTTAATACTCTAAAATTGGTCACCTAAACCATGGGCCCCTAATTTTGACAACATCACCAAGGTCCTAACCAAAGGCAATTAAATCAACTTTGGGCACATAATTAATTAATTTTTCAATCATCAAATATCACATGGAAAGTGAATTATTCTATATTAATTAAATATTTATTTAATTAATTAAATCATTCCAAGAAAATCATTTTGATCAATTATCCTATTTAATTTATTAAATATCTTAGCATATTTAATTAATTAATAAATTTGCCATTTAATCATAAAAAAAGGAATTAATTTATCACAAAAGAGGAATTAATCACAAAGCAAGAGTTAAATTGAAAATAAAATAAAAGAATTGAATTGAGAGAGAAATCAAACTTGAGATATTATCTCTTCTTCTAAATTGAGATAACTTGAAATCAGAAAAGCAATTAAAAGGAATTTAATCATTCTCTAAAATTGGAACTCAAAGCTTTTGAGAAAAGAAGTTCAGTTACATTGAAAAGACTATTTTCTTGAATAAATCAAAGAATTACCTATTTTTATCTCAAGTGCATGGAATTAATTAAATTATATCTCTAATGCAAACTCAAACTTCTTTTTTGAATGCATTTCAATTAAACTATAATTGGAATATGTCTCAAGGTTAACTGAATCCGATTTCTCAATTATTTCAATTATCCTAAATTGTGCTTTTTCTTGATATCTCTTGTGATTCTCTATAAATTCAGCCTTCATCTTTCATTAAAAACACCCTGGAGATTTATTGTTATTATGCAGTTTTTGCTCTGGAGTCATTGAAGATATTGTGCTTTCTTTTTGAGATTATTGCATCTTAGTTTAATTTCTTTTTGCATATTTCATGATTGCTTGAATTCATATAGTTTACTATTCATCCATCTAGCATAATCTTGCATCCATTTAGCTTAATATCATGCTCATATAGATTAAATCCTTCGTCTTGATGTAGTCTAGTCACTGGTATTGCTTATACAAATATGAGAGCAATCTTATACTTGCATCTTTTAGAAGGCAATTGGTCGATTTGTTATGGCTTTATTATTCATGCTTATATCTATCTAACCATACATGTAATGACTTAATTGAAGTGTTGTGTCTTACAACTTGCAAACTTATTCCACTTTTCACACACACAATTATAATATTGATCGATTATCACAATGGTTCAAGGAAATTTTTCACAATCAAGAGATCTTGTTCATTCCAATTCATCTATTTTTTCTTTTCCAGAAGATAATGAGTCTCTTGGTAGCTTTATGTAGCTTTCTTTGAAATAGTGAGTTCAACCTTGCAAGTCATTTGTATCGTGCACAAAGGTTGTGCACCTTAGTTTTGCAATTCCTCTCAAGAGCAAGGTGTTCTAAAGAAAACATTGTAACAAATTATATTTATATTATGAATTTGATTCTCATTGTGGTTTTTTCTTGATTGAGTTTTTCATGTAAATTTGGTATTCATGTGTTTATTGTGCTTCATATTTTCATGATTTGTTATTGTTGAGATTATATGCTTGTGATTTAAAGTTTGAAGAACATTGTTTTAGTGTTTGAAGATCCAGACTGATTCACCCTCCTCTCATCCAAGATAGCACATGACTATACATTTAAGGCTTTGAAGTTTGATGGTATAGATTATTCCTATTGGAGAGAAAGGATGGAGAATCATTTGGATACTATGTCAACTGAGCTTTCAGATAGAACTAAGAAAGGTTATATGGCTCCACAAAATGGTCCTACAACTTTTAATGAAATCAAAGCATATGAGAGTAATGAAAAGGCTATTGTTGTAATTGTAACTTTCTTGAATGATGCAATGTTCAACAAAATCACAAGGGCTAAGTGAGGTAAATAAATTTGGGACAAGCTAAATAATGTATTTGAAGGAGATGAGTGTTAGGCCCAATATGGAAAGCTAATTTACAGAGAGGGGAGGGGTGAATCACTACTCCAAAACCTTTCTTTAATAATAACCTTACTGTTATGCATAAATAGAATAGTACAGTAACATAAAATAAAGTTAAAACAAACAGATAACAATCATACATGATTCACTCCATAACACATATATTTTGGTTACACAGAAACTCTTGGTTAGAGAGAAAAACTGCGGTGGGGATAGCACCCACAACTTCACTACTACAATAATAAAGAATGCTCGGTTAGAGATACATTTAGCTATTTTTGATAGCTTACCTTGTTAGGAGTAACAAGATCTATTAGATCTACCTTGATAAAGGATTTTACAACATTTATTCTGAATGTTGCACCTGGTTAGAGGCTTTACAATTTATAGACTTGGTTAGAGTCCTTTACCCTGTTAAAGTTTTCTCTTTCAACTTCACAATATTACAATAAAGTCATTACAAACATCTGCAAATTTACATTTGAAATGTTATAGCAGATTCTATGTGCTTAGGATAAGATTACCTTGCTTATAGCATACCTCAGTAACTCATATAGTAACTCGATAAACCCTTCTGTTTACTCTGTTCTTTGACTGTTCTCTGAAAACCTTTTCGGTGACCTCTATGTCTCTACAACAATCTTCCTTCATGTATACATACACTTCAATAATGGTGTATATATAGATCTCTTAAAATGGTGATCCAATTCATTGCTTCAATCTTACAAACAAGATTCCTTGAATGAATAACTAAACAAAATATTTCATTGGTTAGATTGACCTCGCAATCATACACAATCTTCTAGTGCAATTTCCAATGTAATAACGGTTAGATATGCCTCGATCTTGTAACACATTTTCATATGTATGTCCAGGTTTAATGTATCTGGTAACACATTTCACTCGATGAATATCAACTTGGTGTGTTAACTTTACTGCTTGATAGCCATAAAAAGATACTCGGTAGACAGCTCAGTGTATACTACGTTTTGTGACTGCTTTCTTCTGTAACCGACTAGACTGTGCATATCGACTTCTCTGTTTATACCGACTGCATGACTTGGTAGTGCTAACCGACTAGAATATATAGTATGAATTTGAATATAAAAACTAATGGCAACTTGATAAGTAGTAACAATCTCCCCTTTTGACATTAGTTGAGATGTTTGACAAAAACTACTTTCAAAGTCATAACTCAAAAATCTATATACTTTGCAAAATGACTACACTTGACAATATATACAATAGTCAATGAAATAGTATATGCATATATACTCCCCTTATCATTATTCTGTATATTACTCAGATTTTACATGGTCGATTCTATTCTGTGCTTGTGTGCTCTGCTTGCTCTGCATGCTCTACTCGGTATACTCCCTTGTATACAATACTCAAAACTGTATTACCAAAACTGTATCACTCTCCAAATATAGTATATTACTCCCCTTATATAGTATTACTCCCCTTTTTTGACAAACATAAAAAAATTAATTTCCATCCGAGGGCGGTAACTGATCAAAAATAGATTTATACTTGTTTCGGGCATCGGTGAGTGCGACTGAGAGTGCATCCTTTACACTTTCCATTAAAGAATTTTGTGCTTGAATATCAGCCAATAGTGATATTAAGCCATCAAGAGTGCTTCCCTCTTGTGTAGTAGATAGGCATGTAGCTTGGTTAATCTACTCTTGAACTGATGAGAGATGAGGAAGGAATAATGTCTGGAGGGTCATTATATCCATCCTGATCTTATGCTCTTCATTTTTGAGTTCTAACTATTGAGACATGAGCTGTTGAAGCTTGGTATAAAATTTTTGAACTAAATTAGGCTCGGTGGTCAACTTAGTTGAGAGATCAGTGATCTCTTTCTCTATTGCATCAGTTTTATTCTTGATATCTTTAATGAATAAGGAAAATGTACAAAGTTTCTGAAATAAATAAAGAATATGCTTGAGTTGAGGGGACAACTCAACAATGAATTTGACAAGGTTTACTTTTCCTATAGCAAGAGCTTTTTGTACCTCTTCTATCATCTTTGTAGTAAGCCCTTTATCTTTTAGCTTGCTCAAGTACTCAGATGCATCAACTCCAGATGTTTCTATTTGAGTGAGGAGTTCATCCAGTTGAATGTGGATGGCTGCATCGGTTGACACTATTGCTGAAGGTAGCATATCTGTTAGTAGTGTCTTTACCTTTTGTAGTACTTTATTCTTCTTTTAAATGGCCAATTGTTTTTCTTGTTCGGCCTTTGCTTTGCATAGTTCACCGAAATCAATAAGTGCTTTCTCTTTTAATTTTGAGATATCCACATTGGGAAACACTATCGGTTTAGTTAAATCAACTTTGAAACTATGCTTTCTCACCTTCTTCTCTTTACCTTTGATCGTTTGTACTAAGACAAGTGCTTGTGAGGCTTGCTGACCCTTGGTAGATGCAACACTTTGGTCAGTTCTTGTAGCCATTATGGTGTCCTTGGGTGTGTCGGTACTAGGGGTCTTAGCTCTAACATTTTTAGTGCTTGACGGTGCTTGAGACGTCTGATCTTTAGTTGTATCTTCTGCTACTTCAGACTTGTGACCTTCGGTGCCTTGTTCTGTATCCTTAGGAGCTTTGGTAGAGACAGGTGGCTTGACTAGCAGATAAGGCTGAACTTGTTCTAAGATAGATTCACTAGATACAAGTTTTGCATAGGTAGTGCCTTCAATCATTTCCTGCTTCGGTGCTTCTGCATCCATGACATCTTCATCAATTTGAATAGTGTCAGCCGGGTCTTGCTTGGTAGCATCAGGACCTTGCTCGGTGACATCAAGATCTTGCTCGGTGACATCAACAATTTCAACTTGAGATTGTTCACCGACATCCTTTATTTTGAAGATTTCCCACCACTTGGCTTTTGTCTCATTTTCTACATCAATGTATAGCCCATTCATCAATTTTAAGGCTCTTTGTTTGACAAGAAATTTAGAATTGTATGTTGTCAAATGTTCTTTAATTTCTGCTACAGATATATCAGGAAATAGATGGACTAGACTTCTTTCTCTTATTTGTTTCTCTGAGTCCATTGCATATTTCCATCTGTTATCAATATGTAAGTATAATTCACTTGGAAGTGACTTTACTAGTTCTAATGGAGCTAGCTAAAACTTTAGTAGTGTGCAGATGATAGCTTCTTCAATTTGTCACTTCTCATCATTATTCCTAGTCTCATACTTGACATATCTAAATCCTGCAAATCCACCATATTCTTTAAGATTGGCACAAAAGTTTTCAACACTATGAATATTTACCTTCTTGATTTTTATAATCTGAAATTTGTTTGCATCATCGGATTCTGTATCACTAAACTCTTTTGTCAAAATGAGTCTCCGAGTAGATTTCTTGTAGGTCTTGGTTACCTTGGGTGCAGTAACACTCTTTTGTTTCTTACTCAGTGATGAAACTGATGCTCTAGTGTTAGGTCTCTTTGTTGGTGGAGTCGGTAGGGCCTTTGAAATGTCCTATTTCTTTCTTTTCAAAACTTTACCCTTAGTCAACTCGGTACTTAATGTTATTGCTGCCTCTTGAGCTTCTGATTCCTCTTTGGTAATGGCAAGAGTGCCTTTTATAGGTGTAGAGGAGGATTCTTCTCTGAATTTCTCAGATAAAACCTTTATCATCTTTGTAGCCTTTCTTGTAGCCTTGGGTACTACAATGCTCATTTTTAATTTTTCTTTCACCTCTTCATAAGTTCCATATCTTAGTTCAGTAGCATGCCTTAGCAATGAAAGATAGGCATCAATTTGTTGTTGTGTGATATCATAGTCAATCTCATAACCCATTGGTGGCAAAGATTGAGTCCTTGGTTCAATAACATTCATATAATAGTAATCGGTGTCTACCTCAAAACATATATAATCCTTATATTTCTCTACCAGCTATGGTGTAATCTGGTACCTGTTGTGCATCTTCTCTTGAATTTTTTTGAAATAGTCATCCATGATATCATTAAAATTATCTCCCAATTTCTTGATAAAATCATTGATTTGATGGGTGATAGGTCAGTGTAGCTCCCAAACTACTTTATCGACTGAGGGAAAGAACTTCTCAAAGTAGAAAAACATGCATACAAGAAGTGAACCAAACTTTAGTGTGTTTGCCGAGTTGTTCTTCTTCGACTTCCTTATTGTGTTCAGGTTCTCAAACAAGTTCTTCAGTAGCACTTCACATAAATCTACTTTCATTCCCTTTTTCACTATTTTATAGGCTAAGTCAACTGCGGCACATGGTACACTGTTTTCCCTTGTTGATTGGAAGAAACAGTAACCAATTACTCTAATTGCAAACTTTAATTTTGCATCAGTGACATTGTTCAATTTCAATCCTTGGTAATCAAATTCTACTCCAATTAGGCTGATTAACTCCTTCTGTGATATCATTTTTTGTGCTCATGCAAGATCATAGATAGGATACCTGGTGATCACATGAATGATTTCCTTGGTGATTTTGAATGGTTGCTCCTCTAGCCACATAAAATCATCATGAACTCTTCTTAAAACAAACTTAACCCATTGGGGTTTGAACACATGGGGATAGGCTAGGGCTTCAGTTAATCCCTTGATTTTGATATGCACGTACTTGCTATGCATTTTGCCATCAGTACAAAGTTCATCATATGTGTCACTAATCTCAACATGTTCGAGTTCTTCAACATGACATTTGGTGAAGAATCTAACATCTTTGACTAACAAGACTCGATCAGGGATGAGTGAAAATGTAGTTTTGTCATCCGGTTCAGAGGCGACTTTAGGAGTCAAAGAGTACTTCAGCAAGGGCTTCTCCACATTCTTGACAACTATGGGATCTTGGATCTTGGGCACCATTGTAGATTTCAGGTAAAAACTTAGCAAACTATCCTTAGGGTTTGACAGTTTACAAACGACTGACGCTTCACACTCGGTAGATAATAGCAATTCGACAAGATCAGAAACCAGCTTAGTAGTGTGATGAGACTTGATGTAAATACCTTGAAATTCGTTCTAAATGAAGTTTGATCACCTTGATTTGCTCTGCTCTACTCTCTTGAAAACTTGGTGAATGAAAATGACCACAAAAATACCTTTAAGTACACAAAATACCTTATCGGGCTCCGTGCAAGTTAGGTCAAAACATTAAATGCACTTAGTTCACCTTTAACCGATTTACTCCTTTTTTTTCATTTTAACCAAGTAACCAAATTTCCTTCATTTACCGACTTGACAGGCTTCCTATATACACCAACTTGACAGGTTTCCTGTAAAGTACTTTTGATAGAATTTCAAACTTACTAATGCATCTTAACTATGCAGATTTTGAATTTTGTACATAATAGAATGGGAACTGTTATGATTTAACCTTTAGAGAATGCAATCCCTTCATACCTTTTCTGATTAATTTGGAATAGGTGCACCTAACTCAGTAGGTAAGGTGCTTTCTTCATCTGACATGATTTCCTTCTTTTTCCAAATTATCTTGAATTTTTCTTTTATCTCTTCAGTGTCTCTTCTAGGTTGATCTCTGCAATCTCCAGCTAAATGTCTAGCTTTGTGACAATGAAAACATGCCATACCAGGATTTCTCCATGATCTTCAGTTGTTCATTCCAAACCTTATAAAATAGTTGGCACTCATATGTCCATATCTTCCACAACATTTGCACCATATCCTTGTATTGTAATCCCATGGTACTGCTACATATTGTCGGTAAGGATCTATGTGAGTTTGGTAACCTCTAGTGTCTACTCAGTGTGGACACCGCATGTAGTTCTTTTGCTTAGACCAGCACTTCTTGGTACTATGTCCATATCTATTGTAGTTTCTACAAAACCCTTTGAATTTTGCCTTCTGATAGTTGTTAATAGACTTTGTCCTACATTGATTAGGTGTGTGACCATATTTATTGCAATTGTAACAATATCCATTGGACTTAGTGATATTCGGTTGCTTACCTTTTCTAATCTGGCATATGTTGGTAGTATGACCTTGATTTCCACAGTAGTAGCAAATAGGATTCTTCCTTTTGATGTTATTTCTATTTCCAGCTTGCTTTGATGATTCTCCTCTCTCAGTAGTATGAATTCCTTTCTTGGTTGATTCTTTTCCTTTGTAACCAAGTCCTGCATCTTTGTTGGGTCTTATTGTATTCAGTTGCTCATCCAACATCCTTGATGCATCATAACTCTTCTTCAATGCTTCTTTGGATTTCTTCTCTATTTCAAGTTCATCAGTCAACCTTGATACTTCAAGTTTTAATGCTTGATTTTCATCATTCTTTAGAATTGCTTCATGATGTGCATAACCTAGTTGATCTGTCATATTTTGTTGAATCCCAATTAACCTTATGGTTTCATCATTCTTATTAGATACTAAGACTTCAAGTTGTTGTTTCTCTCTTTATAGATCTATTGCTTTATCCTCTGATGTCCTCAATGATCTAGATTTTTAGTCATCTGTGTATTGAAATGTTCATGTTCTCTTTTCATTGCTTTTAGTTAATCAGCCAATGCTATGTTCTTTTGTTTCAATACTCCAATCATTTCTTCAGTCTCTTCAGATATACTATTCTTAGATGATGTCTCAATTTGTTCCACTAACTATTGAAAATCCTGCAAGTCATCAGATAATCTTCTTCTTACTTTAAGAGATTTTTGCATTTGCCTTTGCATGTCTGCAATCACTTGATTTGCATGATCCAACTCTTCTTGCAGATACACAATCCTACGAGATTGTTTATAGCCTTCCATTGATAAGATCTTTCTCTTTAGGTAGTTAAACCTTTTGAAAAGATTCAAGCTCTGATACCAATTGTTAGGCCCAATATGGAAAGCTAATGTACTGAGAGGGGAGGGGTGAATCAGTAATCCAAAACCTTTCTTTAATAATAACCTTACTATTATGCATAAATAGAATAGTGCAGTAACATAAAATAAAGTTAAAACAAACAAATAACAATCATACATGATTCACTCCATAACACATATATTTTGGTTACGCAAAAACTCTTGGTTAGAGAGAAAAACTACGGTGGGGATGACACCCACAACTTCACTACTGCAATAATAAAGAATTCTTGGTTAGAGCTACATTTAGCTATTTCTGATAGCTTACCCTGTTAGGAGTAACAAGATCTGTTAGATCTACCTTGCTAAAGGATTTTACAACATTTAATCTGAATGCTGCACCTGGTTAGAGGCTTTACAATTTATAGACTTGGTTAGAGTCTTTTACCCTGTTACAGGTTTCTCTTTCAACTTCACAATATTACAATAAAATCATTACAAACATCTACAACTTTACATCTAAAATGTTATAGTAGATTCTATGTGCTTAGGATAAGATTACCTTGCTTATAGCATACCTCAGTAACTCATATAGTAACTCGGTAAACCCTTCTTTTTACTCTGTTCTTTGACTGTTCTTTGAAAACCTTCTCGGTGACCTTTGTGTCTCTCTAACAGTCTTCCTTCATGTATACATACACTTCAATAATGCTGTATATATAGATCTCTTAAAACAGTGATCCAATTCATTGCTTCAATCTTACAAACAAGATTCCTCGAATGAATAACTAAATAAAATATTTCATTGGTTAGATTGACATCGCAATCATACACAATCTTCTAGTGTAATTTCCAATGTAATAACGGTTAGATGTGCCTCGATCTTGTAACACGTTTTCATATGCATGTCTAGGTTTAATGTATCTGGTAACACGTTTCACTCAGTGAATATCAACTTGGTGTGTTAACTTTACTACTCGGTAGCCATAAAAAGATACTCGGTAGACAACTCGGTGTATACTGTGTTCTGTGACTGCTTTCTTCTGTAACCGACTAGACTGTGCATACCGACTTCTCTGTTTATATCGACTGCATGATTCAGTAGTGCTAGCCGACTAGAATATATAGTATGACTTTGAATATAAAAACTAATGGCAACTTGATAAGTAGTAACAATGAGAAGAAAAGAAAAACTAAGATTACAAAACTAAAGCACAAGTTCAAGAATGTGAGTGTAGACGTCTAAAAATGGTCAACGCTTGTGGAGTCATACTTTAACATTTGTGCATTGTCTTATTTTAGGGTTCTTGCGTCGCATTAACATTTCTTCTGTGTTGTGCACTTGGTCTTTATCATTTGCGAGCATCGAGTCCTTCTTCTACCTTCCTCATTTTTATCGCTTTTGAATTAGGTCTTGTCGATAGCAATCTTCAGTCATGATTTTGGTCGATCTTATCCTGTCGCATCATGGTGCATGCTCATTTATCATCATTTTGGACATCATCAATCCTAATCGATGATAGAATTGGGGTTTTTTCCTCTTGTCAATCTTTCAATCATCTTTAGCTTGTTAGTAATCATTTGTGATTATCAACTTGTCAATCTCATCATTTTGCAATCGATTCATCATTGATCCTTGTCCTTGTCAGCCTTGTCATTTTGCGATCAATTTGTCATCGATCCTTGTCCTTGTCAATCTTGTCATTTTTCTATCGATTCATCATCAATCCTTGTCCTTTTCAATCATGTCAATTTGGATCGATTAGTCATTGTTCCTCATCAATTGGCACCTATCACTTTGATCTCCTTGTCAATCTTGGTCAATTTGTCATTGATTTTTGTCAACCAATCTCAATCATTTATCAACATTGGTCCTTTGTCAATTAGAATCATGATCGAACCTACATTAATTTCTTGTTGTCTTGACCTAATTCCTTGTCCTCTTATTTCTAGGGTTTTATGATTTGTTCATTTAATCCTTTTCTTCTTCTTTGTGGGTTAGATAAATCTATTTATTTAGTCCTAGGTCTCTTTCATGAATTAATTAATGGATGAAAACCTATTAATTAATTAACCTAATTTCTATTTCATCTTTTTCCTCAATTTTCTAATTTGGTAATTTCTCCTAATTCCTAATTTCTATTTCTCCTATTTTCTTTAATTTTTCTAATATTTCCCCTAATTTCATTCCCTCATTTTCTCCTATGTTTATGCTTCCATTTGTTGCAATCATGGAGGCTATTGTTTTGTCATGGGAATGTCATTTCAATCTTGTGATAATTTGTCATACATCTTGCATAGCAACTTGTCATAATTTGTGCATAATTTGTCATACACCTTGCATAGAAAATGTCACACATTTGTCATAATTTTGTCATTCTTGATTTAAATTTCCTTTCAAATCTTTTTATGCTAATCTTGTCCTCTCTCCAATTTGTCTATAAATTGGATTATTTTATTCAATGAAAAAGGAATCAATCACATTTTTGAGTAACCTTATGCTGCGAATTTCATCTCTCAACAACTTGCTTTTCACTTGCATTTTGCACTTGCAGTTGAGATCCACATCAAATTTGAAGGTGAAAGAAGAACAATGGAGCCACATGAAGGAGATATCTGCGTCGGTTTGCTTCGATTTCATTTGATTTGAATATCTTATCTTTATGTCTTCATTGATTGGATTAGGATTGCTTTCATAGCAGCTTTAGGTTTTGTGGTTGTCCTAATTGCTATTGTTTTGATAATTTTCAATTTCCTGATCTACATTTTCTAGTGAACCCAATGTGAACTAACCCCTTAACCATGTTTTGAGTGCTTTTAAGCTATTTGCAAGTGAAAAACTCAAGAAACAGGGTGACTCAGAGCTCTCTGGACACTTCTGTGCCTGTGTTTGAGTTTTCTGCACTGGTGTTGAAGTTTTCTGTGCCTGTGTTAATAATTCTGCACCTATGTTGAAGTTTTATGGGCCTGTGTTGATTGTTTCTATGCCTATGTTGAGGCATTCTGTGACTGTGCAAGTCTAGAAACAGAGGTGAAATCAGTTGTTTTTACTTGCAAATTTGTTTGTTTTCATTCTGTTTCTTGCATTCTAGTTTTTCTTTGGTACTAATTCTCTATGTAGCATCATGGCATTATGTGTGACGAAGACTAAAATTGCAACTACTAATGAATCTTATGCAAGACGCAGTCAAAGGCTCTCATTAAAACATCTTGCTTGCGATTTTTAAAGTAGTTGCACATTTCATTTCTTAAAGGTTAATGAACACCATGCATGCTTTGTTTGTTTTTAATTTGATTGCATGTTTTAACCCTTAGAACTAGGCTTGCCTCCCGATTTGCATGGCACTTCACACAGGCATTGGTGAGAGGGAATGACCCAAAGTGGTGACGGGCTAAAGCCAAGCTCTTCTGAACCACTCTAAATAACTGTGGATGCAACAAAAGTTGTAGACAATGGGTGCTGGAATGGTATTGCGACAATTTATTTTCCGGATCAATACCCACCCGAACAGATGCCCTTACTAGAATCTCTTGTTTTTAGATGCCAAAATCCTTCTATCTGTTGGCTCAAGCATTGTGATACGCACATGCCGAAGACACCTCTCATGTACTCCTCAGTTAGAGATAGCAAGTTCTTGGGAAGTAATGCCCCTTGAACTCGAAGCTTGGTATGCCTAAGAAGTGAGTGCACTGTAAGGGGGAGCCAGTGCTACCAAGCATCTAGTTATCCGATTGAGTGTTGTATTTTATGGTTGGAGGATTCAACAGATATTTCCCTTGCCAGCCATAGGATTTGTTGTGAATGTGCTTGATTGTCTTGAGTCAAAATCAAACAAACATTTTCTCTTCTGTGATTGTCAAAGGTTAAATCAAAAACAAACTTTCAAAAGTGCTCATATTCAACTTGGGTTTTCAAAATCAACAACCTTCAATTCAAAACAAAATCCAAACAAAAGTCCAAATTTGTCCAAGTATTCATCCAACATTTGAACATGGCTTGTCAAAACATTGAATATCTTTGTTTCAAAATTCATGTCACTTTAGGCTAGGTTTTGCATAGTCCAACTTAGGTCCTAGGGCATATTGTCATCTCCCTTCATTTTAGTCCTTTTCATTGCAAGCATCCTCATTTTGCACTTAGGTTCAAAATCATTTCCCTAAGTTTGCATTTCATTGTCATATCCAAGCTAGATTTCCATTTAGGTGACATTCGTGCATTATCCTTGTCATGCTAAAATTAGGTCTTGCCTAGGTTGCATTTTGCATATTCCAAGTCATTGGTCTTCGCATATCCTTATCATTGTATTGTCATCTTGTCTTGGCTTCATCTTGTCATATCATATCCTTAGATCATTTTCATGTCATATCCTAATTCATTGTCATAATCATTGCCTTCTTGCATTTAGTCTCAAAAATTTGGTTTGTCAAACTTGAAAAATCAAAACTTTGGATGATACCCTAAGTTGTTGTTAGGGAGTCTTGACCTTGTCTAAAATTTGTCCTTTCATTAATATCATTTTTGTCAAACCTAGCTTAGTATCCAAGCATATAGGTGAGACATTGTCAATTTGTCCTATTGTCATTTGGTCCTTTGTCCTTTAAGGTCTTGGCTTCATTTCAACTTCCCAAGGTTGAGTCTTTAGGTTTGCATTCCAAAAAGTTTGTCCAAATCTTGAAAAACAACAAAAACATAGGTTGCATTCTTGCCATAGATTGTATTTTCATCTATTTAGGTTGCATTTAGTTGCATATCATACATCATCCTTTTAAAAAAAAAAAATCCCAAAAATATTGCATTTGCATAGTGACATGCCTGTTGAAACAAGGTTAAAATATAAGAAGATGGGAAAACCAACATATCAACCCATTCACAATGTATCAAACTCACAATTTCAACCTAGTCAAACATTACAAATTGAAGGTTTGTCAAAAACATCATTACCACAATATGGAATGGTTCAACTTGGACCACCTCCATTATATGAGCCAGTGTTTGTACCCATGAAACTGGGATATGGGAGTGTTCCACCAACGTCAAGGGAAAATGCACCTTTTGACTGGAATCAACTGAACCTGCAACATGAAATTCAAACTCAAACATTACATGAGGAACAAACTCTTTCACAAGGATTTGGTTCAGATCAAGGCATTCAACAAGAAATAAATCCAAATGTTTTACCAGATTCTTCATCAAATTCTGATGCTTCCGATGATGTTGATATGCTCCTTAAAGATCCGAAGGTGACAAAAAGGATGGATAAATTCTTAAACAAGGTCTTTAAGATGTTTCCACAAAAATATCTTGATATGATGAGTAATGTGACCTCCTTAAATGAGCAAACTAATGTGCAAAAACAACAAGGCGGTGATATGTTAAGTTTCTCTCCATATCCAAATGAAGAAAATGTGCAACAAGAACCTCAACACACGTTGTTGAGTAAGCGTGCTTAAAAAACTTTGACAATGACTATTCCACAAAAGTCAACATTTGAAACAATAAAAAATTCATTGTTTAATGCAACACCTTTAACACAAGATCAAATGATGGCCACACAAATGTTGACAGGTGTCCCTCAACAAGAAGTGATTCCTCAAATACCTAAAAGTGGATCCAAATCTAAGATGCAAGAAACATTTATGACTGGAATGCCTGATCTTACAAATGTTCAAAACAATTCTACAATGCAACAAAGTTCATATGTCCCATCAAGTTCAATACGTTTGCCAAATACTCAAGTACCCGTTATGCAAAATATTGTGACAGATCCTTCGATAGTGGTAACACAAAGAGCCACAAATAGTGGTGTGCACCAACAACAAGTGTTGCAACAATTGAGGAATGCACAAAAGGCACAATCGAATGCACAAACAAGCAATGCACAACAACAACAATATCGCATTCAACAACAAGTTGTAGTGTCTTTTGCACCATTACAAGTCAATTCAAACTTGCAACCACCACAATGGATTGGACAAACAACACAACAAGTGAATGCAAGTGCCATAACCCATCTAAAGGAGAAACAACAGAAACCTCCCAAACAAAGTTTTTTGGAAATGATGGGATTTACATCAGGACAACAACAATTGGCACAAAGTCAACAAATTCTGATTCGTTGGCATCAACAACAAGATGTGCCTCAATATGTGCTAGGAAAAACAAGTTATCATACATCACAACCACAACTGATGTCCATGCAATATCAACAACACCCTCAATTGCAATATCAACCAAGGCTACAAATGATGATCCCATCACAAGAAGCACAACAAAAGGGTCAATGTCAAGGCATGGCACAACCACAGCAACAAGAGCTATATCAAGAACTTTATATGCCAGAGACACCAAAGAAAGAAATTTTAGAGCATCAACAACCAATGGAGAGCACGATGTATCGACAAAGAGTACACCCAAGAATGAATGATGAACTTCCAAAATCTTCGCTATCTGACACAATTGCACAATAGCTTGAGAAGTTGCAATGACAAATCGATGCATTGCAAACCAAAGGGACAAATAAATTATACACAAATCAAGATTTATGTCCTAATCCATTTGACAAGAGCTTGTACATGCCTCCCTTCCCTAAGCATTTTGAGGCACCTAATTTTGAGAAATATAAAGGGAAAGGCAATCCAAAAGACCATATTCGAGCATTTTTTGCAGCATGTACTAAAGTGAGCTATGAGGAAACATATTTGATGCACTTATTCACATGAAGTCTCACAGGACAAGCCATGGATTGGTATTCACATTTGCCAAGGAACAAAAGACATGGTTGGAATTGGCTCAAAAGTTTATATCCCACTTCACATTCAACATTGACAATGAAGTGACCATGTCAGATTTATGCAACACAAAGAAAAAGTAAGGTGAACCATTAGTGACTTTCTTACAAAGATGGCGAAGCTTGTACAGTCGTTCTTCCCTAGATATACCTAAAGAACAACAAGTGAACTTATTTATTCAAAATTTGGTCCCAGAACTAATGTATGAGCTCAAACTGAAAAGTCCTAGTACCATTGAGAAGCTCATTAAGAAAGGGCTGAACATTGAAAATGCTCTTGTAGCTAAGGGACTCATTAAGCTCAACAAAGATAGTGACAACACAAACAATTTAGGGGACAAAAATAGATTTTAAACAAGAATGTCACTAATGATGGAGTTGTTGATGCAAGAGAAGTGAATGCAAATCAACCCAAGTTCATGATAAAGAAATTGAGTGCTCCTAATATGTCGTCTATGCAACAAAATCAGACACAAGCAAGCAATGTTATTCAACAGCCGCAATACCAACAATATAATCAACAACAAGGTCAGCAACAAAACCAGCAACAAAAACCTTTCAGATCAAGGGATGGGCCTCCTCGATAGTTTACGCCATTGGGAGAGCCTATTGAATCAGTAATGAAACAATTGATACAAGCAAATTTTATGAAGTTACCAGATGTCAAGGAAGAACCAGTGGTAAAGCCGCATTGGTGGAATGATAATGCATATTGTGAATACCATCGGTCAAAAGGACATAAAACCGCATCTTGTTTTCAATTGAAACATATGATTCAAGACTTGTTAGATCAAAGAGTAAATGAGGTAGACCCACCCAACGTGACCTCTAACACTGATCATACAATTTTCAAAACTCCTTTGCTTGATCATGACAAGGGCAAAGCATCTTCTTCAAACTCTACCCAAACAACAAATCTTAATTATGTAAATACTGGTTATAACAATGTCATCAATTGTTTTTGATCGTCAAATGAGTATGTTTCCACCATAAGAATAAAGGGACAAGGTCCTTCTTGCGCAGTCACCACTCGTCGATCCAAAATAGTCCTGAAAGGAGCTCCTACAATTCCTCCCAAATCAACTCCTACGAGTCAGTATAATCACCTAGATCATCTGGGAAACACACCTGCACAAATATCAATTCTTGAGTTGTTGAGAATGTCCCCTATGCATCATGTAGTCCTAGATAAAGCTTTAACTGAGTCGATCATCTCAACAGACATGGATGTTGACCAGTTTCAAGCCTGAATTGGACATCTCACTATTTCCCAACATGTTGCCTTTTCTGATAACGATATTTCCCCTGATAAGCTCCCTCATAATGATCCTTTACATCTTGAAGTCTTTGTCCATAATTGCAAGATCTGACGAGTCTTGATAGATGGCGGAGCAAGTCTTAACATATGTACCTTGAGAGTAGTCATTGGTCTTGGTTATACAAAAAATGACATTGATTCTTCCAGAAGAATAACAATCAAAGAATATGATGATGCTGAGTGCCCATCTAAAGGGGTAATTTCATTGCCTATCAGAGTAGGTCTAGTGACAGAAAACACTTTCCTGCAAGTCCTAGACCTTGATCTCCCTTACAATATGATTCTTTGTCGTCTGTGGATCCACGCAATGAAAGTAGTTCCATCTACTTATCATCAGTGTTTAAAATATCCTTACAATGGGACTGAGATAACAATTCTAGGAGATTGTAATCCATTTCAATTTTATGCTAATCTAAAGGATTCCCTATAGCAACAAGTCCTAGTCAATAGAGAGGCCCACTCACATAATTATGTGGATCCTAATAAGTTGTTAGATGTTGTCAAAGGAAAATTGAAGATATAGGACCAAGGATGCGGAGAGTATTCAATGGCTTAAACATTCCTCATTGGGAATTTACCAATATCTCCAAAATCACATGGCAAACCACATTTGTTGCAAAAGGAACCTAAGATAGTCATTCAATATCAACCCCCCACTACATTTACAAAATGGGGTGAACTTAACAAGGAAAATTTGGATGATGATGTAACAGATTGGCTTTATAAGGATCAAACTGATACACCACCTGTCAAATTGCCAGTGGAGCAGTATGGAAAAGGGTTTACTATAATGCAGAAAAAGGGATATGATGGCTGTAGTGGTTTGGGCCCTGACAAGAAAGGAAGACTACAACCTATTATACCTAAGATGCGACATCCAACTTTAGGGTTAGGTTTTGTACCATTGCAAATTGGAACCTTGTCTACCAAAGTGACCACATGTGGAAAGAGGCGTGACTCTGATGATGAAACAACACCTGAGGATATCCAACCTAAAACTGATTCCAATGAATGGGAGTGGAGTTCCTTTTCTTCTAGCTCCTATGCCCTTGAAAATGTTTTCCTTGACCCTGATAATTTTCCCATGGAAGACAAACATGAAATAACTCCCCCTCCCAAAACGTATCCTAATGCTTGGATAGAGTCATTCTGGGACCTAAGCTTCGAATCAGATACGAGTAGTTCAGACAGTGATACCACAAACATTTTTATCCTTACCATATCGGCCCTAACTCTCCCTGAAATCGATGATGACATGCCCCTTGTCTATCCACAACTTATCCAACATGACCAACAAGAACCACTCAAATTGGATTATTTTCAAAATGATGAAGCAATTGCAAAATTCCTTGGACTGCGGGAAAGCATACCACAAGGTGATCATAAGGTAGGGTTTGCTATTGATTTAGATTCCACAAAATATTTTGGGGAGTCAACTCTATCTTCTAGTCATAAAAATGAAAAAGAAGAAGAAAAAGTAAAAAATCAAAAGAATGGGTCTTTGAGTGAAAACCGTAAGGCACTCTTTGATCATGGAAAAGTAAAAATAAAAGATGTACCTGCGGGTGAAAACCTATCTGAGGCACCCAAAGGTGGAAGATTGGACATACCCTCGTCAAGTCAGGATAAATCAACATTGCTTGTGGAAATGACCGAAGATATAAATTTGGGTACACCTGACAACCCTAAGGTCATTCATTTCACTGCTTCTCTATCAAAACAAGAAAAGATAGATTTTGTCAATTTCTTTCTCGAGAATAAGATCAGTTTTGCATGGTCTTATGCAGATATAATCGGTCTTGATCCAGAATTAGTCCTTCATCACTTGCCATTAAAACCAGATGCCAAGGCCATCAAACAAAAACTTAGAAAGATGCATCCCCAGGTGGCTCTCTTAGTCAAAGTAGAACTCAAAAAATTATTAGATGTGGGCTTTATCAGACCAATTGATTATGCAGATTGGATTTCAAATTTGGTACCGGTTAGCAAAGTAACTGGGTGCATCAGTATCTATACGGATTTTAGGGATCTCAATAAAGCATGCCCTAAAGATGACTTTCCATTGCCGAATATAGACATTATAGTTGACATGACTACCGGATATGAGATGCTATCATTGATGGATGGTTTTTCCGGATATAATCAAATTCACATTGCTCCTGAAGATCAAAATAAGACTACATTTACGTGTGCTTGGGGTTCCTATTGCTGGAATGTGATGCCCTTTGGCCTTAAAAATGTTGGAGCAACATATAAAAGAGCTATGACAACAATTTTCCATGATTTTATGCATACTTTGATGGAAGACTATGTTGATGACCTATTATGCAAATCCGTCACAAGAGATAGTTATCTAGCCATCCTTGGCCCAATCTTTGATCAAATGGAAACCTACAAGCTCAGACTCAACCCAAAGAAATGTGTCTTTGGTGTCATCGCTGACAAATTATTAGGGTACATTGTTTCTCATAGAGGCATAGAAGTAGACCTAGAAAAAGTTAAAGTAATAATGGATATGCCTCCTCCTTCCAATCTCCATCAACTAAGAAGTCTACAAGGGAAGTTATAGTCAATCTACTAGTTTATAGCTCACTTGGCAGACAAATGTCATCCATTCCAACATTTATTGCATAAAGGTGTCACTTTTAAATGGACTGAGCAATGTCAATCAGCATTTCAAACTCTCAAGGATTATCTGATGTCACCACCTATTCTAATGCCTCCTATAGCAAGGAAGTCATTCATATTGTATATCTTTACAACTGAAATGGCACTGGGAGCTCTCTTAGCCCAACAAGATGAGAAAGGCAAAGAATGGGCTATTTATTATATCAGTCGAACACCAGTGGGCTATGAACTGAATTATTCAACTATTGAACGGGCATGTTTAGCAGTGGTATTTGCAACACAGAAGCTTCGACACTATATGTTAAATCATCAGGCATTGCTAGTTGCAAAAATTGATCCCTTGAAATACTTGCTTAGTAGGGCAGCTTTGACAGGTCGCCTAGAAAAGTGGGTTATGATCCTAAGTGAGTTTGATATTGAGTACATTGAGAGAAAGGCAATAAAAGGACAAATCATAGTAGATCAACTTGCAGAGGCACCTATTCATGATGATCATCCAATGTTGATAGATTTCCCTGATGAATCAGTATTTGCTCTTACTTCTTCTAAGGAATGGCAATTATACTTTAATGGATCTCACACAAAGTGTGGCTCAAGAGTAGGTATATTGTTTGTCACCCCTCAAGGAGATGCTATCCCAAAGTCATATAGGATCACTTTCCATTGCACCAATAATATTGCAGAATATGAAGCTTTGGTCACAGGACTCAGAATAGCAATCCAATGGAACATCACACATTTGCAAGTCTATGGAGATTCCCAGCTAGTCATCCGTCAAGTGAATGATGACTATGAAACAAAAGATGAAAAGCTTCTTCCCTACAAGCATATGGTGGATTTCTTCAAGACAAAATTTACTAATATCCATTTTAGTCAAGTTCCAAGAATTCAAAACAAGTTAGCAGATGCTATGGCAACTATTGCTTCCATGTTAAATATGCCCCACAATATGGATAGATGTGAATTTTTGGTCGAACAGTTGCTGGTGCCTTCTTTTGAAATTTTGATAGTAGATGTGATGTGTGTTCTTGTTGGTCCTAATTCCCTATGGTATAATGACATCTATTGGTATTTGAAATCCCAAACCTTACCACCTAACCTTTCCTCTAACCAACGCCGAGCCTTCATACGCCAAACTGCCAAATATGTCATCATCGCAGACACCCTTTACCGTCGTTCCTTTGACCACACCCTCCTCAGGTGTTTGGATTCTGATGAGGCACATACAGCTTTATGTGAGGTTCATGATGGTATATGTGGGGGCCATTTCAATGGTCTGAGTCTAGCTAAAAAGTTGGTTCGTGTTGGATATTATTGGCCCACCATGGAAAGGATGCTCATGATTCTGTCAAGAAATGCTACAAATGTCAAATACACAGAAATTACATTCATGTGCCAACTCAAGAACTTCATTCTGTCATATCTCTGTGCCCTTTTCTCAATGGGGATTGGATCTTATTGGCAAGATTCACCCGACATCTGCAAACGGACACAAATTCATCATCACAGCCACAAAATACTTTACAAAATGGATCGAGGCTATCCCTATGACCTATATCACTGGTGTTCAAATTTCAAAGTTTCTACTGAATTATATCATATGCAGATATGGGGTTCCCCTTGCAATAGTCACAGAGAATGGCCATCCATTCAAAAATAAAGATGTCAAGGAACTCTGTGAAAAGTTTCGCATCCAACACCATTTCTCCAGTCCTTAACATCCACAAAGTAATGGTCAAGCCGAAGCATCAAATAAAACCATCATTAAGATCTTGAAAAAGGTTGTCAATGACGCTGGTCGAGATTGGCATGTACAGTTGAATCCAACACTATGGGCTTATCGCACTTCCATCCGCACACCTACTGGCGCAACACCTTATTCCTTGGTGTATGGTGCGGAAGCCATTTTACCCTTGGAAGTGGAAATTCCCTCTTTGTGTGTTTCCCTGCAACATTTGATTGATGATGAGATGCATAGAGTCTCTAGGCTGCATCAACTTGAGATGTTAGATGAGAAACATCAGATAGCCCTGACACATTTGCAAGCATATCAAAACTGTCTTCGTCACTCTTATAATAAGAAGGTCAAAGGGTGACACTTCAAAGTGGGAGATTTGGTCCTAAAGGTGAACCCGAAGAATACACAATCTACTGACATCATCCAAGGAAAATTTGAGCCTAATTGGGTTGGGCCTTTCATAGTTACTGCAACCTATGGTTCAGGGGCATATCAGCTTGCAACCCTAGGTGGTGAACCTCTGTCAGATCCTATAAATAGAATGCACCTTCGAAAGTACTGGGCATAGTTTTTCTATCAGCAGTCCTTCAATATGATCCTGAAAAAAACAAATAAAAAATCAAAAAGTCAAAAATACAAAAAAAAAATAAAAAAATCAAAAGCTCCAAAATACAAAAAAATAAAAAAAGTGAAAAATTGAAAAGAAGAAAAAAAAAAGTAAGTAAAGAAAAATAATTCGCCCTCTAGTGAAAACCTTGCAAACAGGCGCTTTGGGCAAGTACCATGGTGAAAACCTAGCAAATAGGCACCAAGTGTAAAAGACTATTGCTCCGTTATCTATCATGACTCCTAGCTATACTTTCCCCCTACAGGTTTATCACGATTATCCTTGCCCTGACCCAATGTTCTATTCCAGGCCTATGATTGGTCAACATCATTGTCTTGCATACTCAGGTTTCCAGTCCTTGTGCATATGTTTTGGTCCTGGTCGTTGTATATGTCTTTCAAATTCTCATTGGGTGCATGCCCCTTGTCATGATCAATTACTGGAGTTATTGCTGCATGCAGACTGGAGCTTTCTTATCATATAATGTCCTTAAAAAATCCCTAAAAATCAAATAATGTCCTGAAAAAAATCCCTAAAAAGTCAAATAAAGTCTTGAAAAAAATGAACAAAAAAATTGTAAAAAACTTGAAATTCCTACAAAGTGAAAAACATCAAAATCCAAAAACAATTTCTTTGGCATTTTGCATTTTGTCAATAAATGGTCCCCTTTGTGCATAAATAGATCACTGAGCATACATCCAACAACAATCAATCAAACATTGTGCTTTAATGAAATCACGCATTAACAGATAAACTGTTCGACCAAGCAAGCATTCAACCTGATCACAATTATCACATCAATCAAAATAGCATCAACATTACCATTGGTCCTTGCCAACATTATCATGGGTCTTATACAGGGTGTAGTATACTCGAAACCAGATTGTGTCCTGTCTTCGACAGGGTACCGCATTCCTTGAAACCAGACAACATGATCATTCTTGTTTTCCACTTTTGACAATGATGATCAAACTGTTTGTTTGACTTGGTTGAATTTGTGCATCTTATCTTTTAACTAATTTATCTTTGGCTTTGATCATGTTCCTATGTTGCTTGATGATGTCACTGAGTGATTTAGAGTGATTGGGATGGTTCATGGTCCCTTTCCTTTTTTTGTTGTGTTTGCTGTTTGTGGAATGTTTGTCACAAACTTGGGCAACTATATCATTGGGTGTCTGTGATAAGTACATTCACTTTGTGAACGCCGCACATACCTTGACCCTTGATGTATGCACCTTAGGATGCTTCACTCATTCCTTGTGTGCGATGTGTCTGTCTTTTGCAAAAGGGGTTGCGTTCCAGCTCAGGCCTTCAATGCCATGATGCTCTGCATCCGCTTTGCTACAATAAATAAAGGTTCTCACCTACTTATGTGCATTTATGAAAGAAAGCTTTCCTTCATCTCTAATTGTCCTTTGTCTAGTTTCTTCTTACTAACATTTCTTCCATCAGTCTTGGTAGTCCGTTCAGTCTAGTTCTCCGATCTCCAAAAAAAAATTAAAAAATAATAAAAAAAATAAATCGGAGTACAAAATTGGACTGTCTGTCCTACGTATGGCCTGCAGGCTGAGTACATAATGTCAAACTATATATGTCTTTGTCATAAGGAGCACGTGCCTCTATCACTGGGTGCTCCCTCTGTCCTCCTCATCCCTGTCATGTCTCAAGGATGAAGCCCCTCCTGTCCCTGGTCCTGGCCATGGTGGTCTCATAAGTCCACTCACCCCCATGCTGCTCACTGACCTCCGAGAGCATGGCCTACCCTTTGTTCTTGATCATGACCGATATGATTCTGCTCTCTACTCTGGTGGAACTGCACTCTCATATAAAGTCCTCAAATGGCACATTTCATCTCCTGCCTCTAATAACATCTATGCCATCTCACGTGCACTAGCATCCCTAATCGACCCAACATACTTGGTCACTCTCTTCTCTGCTTGCTGTGCCTGGGCTATCGCTGTATCTCAAGCCACTATTAGCTTGGCTATCTCTACTCTGTACCTATCCCTCTTAGTTGACCACTGCTCCTTCTCTACTCTCCACTGATCTTTCTCTGTCCTCAAGATAACATTCTATCTCTCTAATGTAGCAATGTAATCATGCTGAATCGCTATGGTGGCCCTACATATATGCATCTCCTCTATGCTAGCCATCTCCTATCCTATGGGTATATCCTACAATGACTCATGATTTGCTAGATCTGGCTCATCTCTTTGCATGCACTTAGGACTCTCCTCTCCCTCATCATCCTCCTCAGCCTCCTCATCCCCCTCGTCCTCATCATCTCCCTTCTCATCATCTCCCTCATTATCATCCTCCTCCTCTCTAGTGAGTGGGAAGTCCTCCTATCTCCTAGGTACTAGAATATTAGGATCCATCAATGGCACTAGCCACTGTCGTGCAAACTATTGCTCATACTCCTCTATCATCTTGACATCTGCAACATCTGATCTCCAATCCCATTGTCTCCACTGTAGCTGTATGAAGTTGGCATATGCTATGTGTGGCTGAATCATACTCCCCCACTGACTCGTCTCTCTGTGGGATCGGGCAAAGTGTGTAGTCCCTATCGGTATATCCTGCCTCTCTCCAAACTATAATCTGACTCTCTCTAGTAGATACATCTAAATCACTCTCTGGTGATTCACTAGTCGCCCAATCAGGTATCTCTCCTATCTGCAATATGGTAGCTCATCGCCATCATCTGACCATCCAAGGCAATCATGATATGGCCTCCATGTGAAATCTCTCAACTTGTCTAGCTCATGTCACCAATACAATATGTATCCGAATGGACCCTATCTCAGTGCTCCCCCATAGTAGTACACATATGGTTAATGTGGTACTACCTGTCTCTCTGCAATCGGCTGAGATATGGCTATGTGCTCAAATGCCCATACCTGTAAAAGTGTGACCCCACAGCTCAAAGTCTGTACCCTTTGATATGCTATCTGATGCAACTGAAAATATAGCATGGCAAGCATGCATGGTCCCCATGCATATAAAGTCCCCTCTATTGCCATCCCCTCTAGCACTCTTCCCCATCCAATAGGGAATCCATGTCCTCGTCTGTCACCTGCTAATAGGCATGCCATAACCATTGCTATCACCACATATCGCTGATCATACTTTGCTGCCATGGTCTCGCAGTGGATCTCCCTCTCTATGATATCAAGGTCATCTGCGTCGCACTTGAATAATCTGCACAAAGAGTCTCTCCCTATCGCTGGGTTGTTCACCACCATCTCCCGATGAATTGGAATGCGGAAGATACGCCACATGTCCTCTAATCTCACAATCGCCTCTCCAGTCGAAAGATGGAAAGAGGAAGTCTCTGAATGCCATCACTCAACCAATGCGGTGAGAAGTCCTATGTTTTCCCTAATCTCGAGAATGTATGTAATGTAGTATAATCCAAGTCCTACTAATGTGTCTTTGTCAGTACTCCTGAGTCTGTATCGCAACATGAAGCAGTCGGGTTTGTTCTCCCGCGTGATCAATGGATACTGTCGACTCTGCATCACAATAGGGGCACAATTTGTCAGTTTTAGGTTTTTTTTTCCTAAGGGCTGCATTTCCTTGTTTCATGCACCAATCAGGGGTTTTCTTATCTATTTTTGACCTATCCTACCCTTATCCCTCTTTTCAGGATCATCTGCGCACTGCTTTTTGTCAAACTAGAGTCATAAGTGCACAATTGCGCTTGTGCACACTATCTTGTGCTTGTGCAGCATCAAGCTGCACCTATGTACCTTACACAGGTGGAGAACATCACTGCACAAGCACATATCTACATTTTCCCCTCCCCTGTGGGCCCCACAATGTCTTGCAATCAAGCAAAATTCATGAAATTGAACATATGGGTTTTTGAGCTACATACCGCTGCTCTTGCATCGTCCGGTCATCTGTAGATGCATACATGTTCCCCAAGGTGATCTGCCATTGGAATGTTCGCCATCTCTCTGCAAGGGTCCTTTCTCCAGAGCAACAACTCCTCCACTTTGGCTAGTGCAAATGAACTCTTTTCCTTCTTCTCTTCAATATAGATCTTTGTCAGTACCTAGATGGACGTGCATGCTCTCCATCTTATGATGGTCATGGTCTTTTGCACCTTCCACTACTTGTCCTTTGTGCTCTGACCTTCGATTTTTGATCCATTCGAACCTATCATCTTCTGTCATTCTTACCGATCACTTGGCCTCTTTTCTGGATTTTTTTGGCCAATTCCTCGAGGGGGCATGCATATGTCATTGTTATTGTCTGGGGCATTTTCATTATTGTTCTTTGAAACAATGCTTAGAATTGCATTGTCTCAAAGATGGGCAAAATATAAACGTCTAAAAATGGTCAATGCTTGTGGAGTCATACTTTAACATTTGCGCATTGTCTTATTTTAGGGTTCTTGCATCGCATTAACATTTCTTCTATGTTGCACACTTGGTCTTTATCATTTGTGAGCATCGAGTCCTTCTTCTACATTCCTCATTTTTATCGCTTTTGAATTAGGTCTTGTCGATAGCAATCTTCAGTCATGATTTTGGTCGATCTTATCCTATCGCATCATGGTGGGTTCTTATTTATCATCATTTTGGACATCATCAATCCTAATCGATGATAGAATTAGGGTTTTGTCCTCTTGTCAATCTTTCAATCATCTTTAGCTTGTTAGTAATCATTTGCGATTATCAACTTGTCAATCTCGTCATTTTGCGATCGATTCATCATCGATCCTTGTCCTTGTCAGCCTTGTCATTTTGTGATCGATTCATCATCGATCCTTGTCCTTGTCAATCTTGTCATTTTGTGATGGATTCATCATCAATCCTTGTCCTTTTCAATCATGTCAATTTGGATCGATTAGTCATTGTTCCTCATCAATTGGCGCCTATCAATTTGATCTCCTTGTCAATCTTGGTCAATTTGTCATTGATTTTTGTCAACCAATCTCAATCATTTATCAACATTGGTCCTTTGTCAATTAGAATCATGATTGAACCTACATTAATTTCTTGTTGTCTTGACCTAATTCCTTGTCCTTTTATTTCTAGGGTTTTATGATTTGTTCATTTAATCCTTTTCTTCTTCTTTGTGGGTTAGATAAATCTATTTATTTAGTCCTAGGTCTCTTTCATGAATTAATAAATGGATGGAAACCTATTAATTAATTCACCTAATTTCTATTTCATCTTTTTCCTCAATTTTCTAATTTGCTAATTTCTCCTAATTCCTAATTTCTATTTCTCCTATTTTCTTTAATTTTTCTAATATTTCCCCTAATTTCATTCCCTCATTTTCTCCTATGTTTATGCTTCCATTTGTTGCAATCATGGAGGCTATTATTTTGTCATGGGAATGGCATTTCAATCTTGTCATAATTTGTCATACATCTTGCATAGCAACTTGTCATAATTTGTGCATAATTTGTCATACACCTTGCATAGAAAATGTCACACATTTGTCATAATTTTGCCATTCTTGATTTGAATTTCCTTTCAAATCTCTTCATGCTAATCTTGTCCTCTCTCCAATTTGTCTATAAATTGGATGATTTTCTTCAATGAAAAAGGAATCAATCACATTTTTGAGTAACCTTATGCTACGAATTTCATCTCTCAACAACTTGCTTTTCACTTGCATTTTGAACTTGTAGGTGAGATCCACATCAAATTTGAAGGTGAAAGAAGAACAATGGAGCCACATGAAGGAGATATCTGCATCAGTTTTCTAAAATTTCATTTGATTTGAATATCTTGTCTTTATGTCTTCATTGATTGGATTAGGTTTGCTTTCATAGCAGCTTTAGGTTTTGTGGTTGTCCTAATTGCTATTGTTTTGATGATTTTCAATTTCCTGATCTACAATGAGAATGTTTGATGATGAAAAAAGTGAAGGCTACATTCATTAGGTGAATGAGAGTAAATTTTTTGAGAAGTGTTGGTGGATATGTGAGATTTTGCCAAGATCAAGGGCATGATGAAAATTATAAAAGAGAGACAAAACAATGACAAGAACAAATTATATTCTCATCAATATGCAAATGATGAACTGGATTAACCAATACAATGAATATGGGCCTGCTTATATAGGCAAAGTCATATGGATGTACGAGCACACAATCATGACATGTGGCTCAATGAGAAACAAAGGTAGGTAAGAAATACTAGGGCTAGGTAGGAGAAATAATATAATATTCCACAAGAGGTGGATGACCCACTGAATGTGGAGTGTAACAACAAAATAAGACCACAAAAGGTGGAATTTCTCCTACAAGATATATCCCTATGTGCACACTTCCCTAAGTTTCTCAAATCCCAACTACGAAGAGATGCATTATCCTAAGTTAACTTAATTAAAGTGTAATAATATCCATAATGAATATTTATTTACACCAATACCCCCCCTTAAGTGCAACTTAGGGGAATGAAGACTCAAGTAAACAATGCAAGATGGGTCCCGACTACTAGGCCATGATAGGTACCCATGTACAATATGCACATGCAAGAAAAACTATGCAATGCAATCTCTCACAAACAGAGAAAGGGAGAAAACCCAGTGGAAAAGAACTCCCCCCCAAAAGAGAGATGAATGTGCAAAAGACTCTCAAAGAAGAAGGACAAAACCTCAAAGAGGAAAAAGTCCCCCCATAAGAGAGGAAGGAGAAGTCAGCTGACCCCCCCTAATGAGACATCCCACACCCCTAAGAGAGCTCACAACTGCTGGAACTTACTCTCAGTGAAAGGTTTGGTAAAGATGTCAGCAACCTACTCTGCTATAGGACAATACTGCAAATCAATGACCTCCTCCTAAATCAGCTCTCAAATGTAGTGCATATGGATCTCGATGTGTTTGGTTTGTTGGTGCTGGACCAGGTTCTTCGAGATTGGAATAACACTCTGATTGTCACAATGGAGAACTACCGGCTATGGAGTGGTGAACCCAAACTCTGTGAGAATCTGTTGAAGCCAAATGGTCTCAGTCATTGCGTTAACAACTCCTCGATACTTAGACTTAGTTGAAGAGAGAGAAATAACATGATGCTTCTTGCTTTGCCAACAAATGGGGCTTGAACCAAGGTGAAAACTGTAACCTGAAGTAGATTTACGATCATCAAGATCACAACCCAATCAGAGTCTGTGTAACCAACCAAGTGAAGTCATGTGCCTGCTGCATAGTGAATCCCATATTGATGTGTACCATAGATGTAATGAAGGATGCATTTGGTGGCTTTCCAATGAAGCTCATGTGGTTCATGGACAAAGCAAGAAACCATGCCAACTGCAAATGAAATATCAGGGCATGTATGAGTCAAGTAGAGGAGACTACCCACAAGTTGATGATACAATGTGGCATCAACTAGTGGAGAAGAACACTAAGCCTCAAGCTTGACTCCTGAAAGAAAGGGAGTCAATGCAGGCTTACAATCAACCATATGAAAGCGTGCAAGTAGATCAAGAGCATACTTGGGCTATGATAGTGTAATCCCAAAAGGTGACTATGAAATCTCTATCTCGAGAAAGTAGTGCAAAAGACCCAAGTCAGTCATAGCAAATATGTCATGCAAAGCAGATTTGACCTTGCTAATGATGGATATGGTGCTCCCTGTAATGATCAAATCATCAACTTAGAGAACAAGTATCAAGTGAGAGTCATCCTATCACAAAATGAAGACATTTAGATTGGAATGACACTTGGTGAACCCTACTGAGAGAAGAAAGGAATCCATCTTGGCGTACCAAGACCTGGGGGCCTGCTTAAGGCCATAGAGAGATTTCCATAGTCTGCAAGCCAAGGAAGTATCCTGGATGAAACCCTATGGCTGCTCCATATAAATATCCTCATCAAGATCCCCATGAAGAAAGGCACTCTTCAAATCCATCTGATGTACAACCCAACCATGAGCTGCATCAATAGCAAGTGTCAAGTGAATGGAGTTCATCTTGGCTATGGGTGCAAAGGTCTCAGTATAGTCAACACTTGGAACATGAGAGAAACCTTTTGCAACAAGCCGAGCCTTCTACTTATCCACACTACTATCCACTGCAAACTTGGTTTGATAGATCCACTTACATCAAACCATCTTTCTCCTCGTAGGGAGATGGACTGAATCCCATGTGTTTTTCCTCATCAAGGAACTATACTCTTCCTCCATAGCTTGGTCCCACTCAGGAACCCTTGATGCTTCCTGAAATGTCTGTGGACCAGAAGTAGTAGAAATGAAAGCATGTGGAAGATCCTAATGCTGTGATCGAGTCCTTTGTGTATCTAAAGGATCCCCAACAAGAGAACCCACTGAATCAATTGTTTGTCGAGCCCAATGAGGTCTAGGTGGAGGTGGAGAACGAGGCTCCTCAACTGCAAGTGGACCCTACAAAGGTGTAACCCTACGAGTCAGAGGTGAAGGAGTCTCATCATCTGAATCATTGGCATCACTATCCTTAATGGAGGAAGGTGGAGGAGGTAGAGAGGCTAAGCTAGGAGAGCTTTCCTCAAAGTGAACACTCCTCTCAATAAACACCTCATGTATCTTAGGATCCATCAATCTATATGCCTTAACACCCTCAGGATATCCAACAAATATGCAAGGCCTACTCTGAGGTTCCAATGCCTTACGTTTCTATGGAGGTATGTGAGCCCAGACTGGACACTCAAAGACTCTAAAATGTCTCACAATCAGTTTCCTACTAGCCCAAGCCTCAAAAGGAGTAATACCTTGCAAAGATTTGTGAGGAACCTGATTCTGGATGTGTGTGGCACAACTAATAGCCTTTGCCCAAAAGGCGGGATGAAGAGAACGTGCATGTATCATACAACTATCCATTTATTTGAGAGTTCTATTCTTGTGTTTTGCAACTCCATTATGTTGCAGAGTGTATGCAATAGAATGTTGAAGATCAATCTCCTCAAATGTACAAAAATCCTCAAGTCTCTTGTTCACATATTCCCTTTCATTATCTATACAAAGAATCTTGACCACTTTCCTAGATTGTTTCTCCACATGGGTCTTGAAGTTCTGAAATCTATCAAATACTTCACTCTTATGAATGAGAAAGTAGACCCAAGTGAAGCGGGAGTAGTCATCAATGAAGGTGAGGACATTATGGGCCTTGCTAAATGAAGGTGTTGGAAATGGACCTGCTACATCGCTATGAATAAGTTGAAGAACTTCCAAAGCTCTCCAAGATTTCCCCTTATCAAACTTCTCCTTGGGATGCTTGCCCATGGAACAACCTAATCTAAAAAACTGATTTGAGGTAGACCTATGCCCATGTCTTTAGTGCTGAGCTACTGAAGATAGCGGTAGTTGAGGTGACCAAACCGCTCATGCCATAGCTTACTTTTTGAATTTGAATGAGTAAGAAAGGCCCTAGAAGGACAACATGGCACAAAGTGGGAGAATGAATAAAGCCTTGAGTTGTCATTGACTTGTCCCACTGCTACCAAGGCATCATAATCAAGTTCCTTTACCACAACTAAATCAGGTGTAAACTCAACCTTTTTCCCATTCCCATAGTGAGTGATTTGGTAGATAGAGAGAAGGTTGGTAGACAAGTTAGGAACATAAAGAACATTCTCAAATGTTCCATCATCCATGTCAACTGAACCTTTCCATTCAACCTCTACTTGTGTATCATCACCTATGTAAATGTGAGCTACCTTAGATAACTCCAATGAAGAAAACTACTCTTTTGGAGAACCCATGTGATAAGAGGTACCCGAGTCAAGTATCCACTGCTGTGAAGAACCTATTGTAGCCACAAATGCTTGCCCTTTTCTCTTAAATTGTGAGGAAGAGGAAGGACATGAATCCTTCTTTGTGTAGGCGGATGGCAAGTTGATGTTGTTTTTCTTAAGAATATTTGTCAATGTTGGCATATGGACACTCCAATGAGAGATTGTGTGTGATTGAAGGTTTTGTCATTGATGGCAACCTTGCAATCCTATGGCATCAACAAAGCATTACTCAGGCAAACTTTGCAATCCTATGGCACTGGCAAAGGATTACTCAGGCAAGCTTACAATCCTATGGCACCGACAAGACATTATACTGGCAAAGCATTACTCAAACAAAATAGTGCTCCAGCATCAGCAAAATCAATCTACACTGGCACCGGCACAGAAGATGTACACCGGCACAGAAGGAAATATGTATACCGGCACAAAGGCTGATAGGATTTTTGATATGTAATATTTTTTTTATCATTGTAAGTTGACTTGGCAAATTGTAAAATGACTCTTGTATATAAAAGAGATCATTGTAGGCATTTGTAGGATATGGATAGAAAGCAATAAATAAATTATAAGGCAGACCTAATGTGTGAATTGTAGGTCAAGGGTATATGTAAAGAACAAAGCAAGAACCGGTACTGAATCTGGCATTGAAGATGCTATTGTAAAGAAGTACAGAATATTGGATTTGTGTAAATCCTCATTGTAAGTCAGTGTGACTTCTTATTGAGTAGTGAGCTCTAGGCAGTTGGCCTTCCTACATGTACAGGCCCCTATTGTAAGTAATATTCTCTTATTGCCCAGTAAGTGAATATTGTGGGTCATAAATCCCACCGAGGTTTTTCCCACATTAGGTTTCCTTGTTAAACATCTTGTGTTATGGTGTTCTTTTCATGTGGATGCTTTTGATTCTGTTATTTGCATTAATTCTTGCATACCAGTATACTGTTACTTTATATTCTGCGTATTCAGTTTTAAGAAAATTTCATTACCAGTCAAATACTGATTCATCCCCCCCTCTCAGTATCTGTGGGAACCCTAACAATTGGTATCAGAGCCTAGTCCTCTATTTTTAGAAGCCTAACAGCTTGAGGAAGATCTTGACACTGGTAAAGATGGAAAATCTGATGAAGCAACTTGAAGGAGCTCTTACTGACTATGATGCAGAGAAGTTAAAAAATATCAAATTAGAAGATGATTTAAAAGCAGCTCAGGACATTATTCAGGCACTTCAAGAAAATCTTACTGTTACAAGAAACAAGAGAAGAGAACTTTGTGAAAAATTGCAAAATGAAAATGATGAAAAAGAATCACTAAATGATATGATAAGAAAATTGAAACAAGAGATCATGACAACAAAAAATGAAATGTAGGATATGACTATGAGATTCTACAAAGAGATTGAGGACAGAAAGAAGAATGAAGAAGAATTGACCAGAAGACTAAGTGATGCAGCAAATGAGAACACAAGACTTAGCTATGAAAATGACATGTTGAAGATAGATCTGATGCATACTCAAAATGACTTGAATGAACTAATGAGACAAAAAGAGATCTTGGAAAGGGAATTGGAAATTGCAAATCAACACAAAGAAAAATTCAAGAAAAGCTCAGAAGAACTTGGAACCTTATTCAAGAATCAAAAACCCAAAGGTGACACTTTTGGAATTGGATTTGAAATTGGAGAAAGCTCCGGTACTGCAAATACCCAAGATCAAAGCAAACCGGTAAGACCCTCTAATACTTACAAATTCAATGGAAAATGCTTTAACTATAATAAATATGGTCATAGGGCAAATGAATCTAGATCTAGGAATTATCAGAACATCAATCCTGCCACCGGTCAATGCACCAAATGCAACAAAATTGGTCATAACTCTAAAAATTGCAGAATGAATGTAAGATGTTATGTTTGTGGAAGATTTGGTCATTTATCAAATAAATGCAGAACACAAACTGGCATAGGTTATGGGAAAGCTATTTAGAAAAATAATGTAACTTGTTATGCATGTAACAAGATTGGTGATATTGCTAAATTCTATAGAAGTAAAGGTACACCGGTAGATAACAAAAGTACTAGCTTGAAAGGTAAAGAAAAGGTTGAAGAGGTTAAGCAAGAATTTTCAAAGCAATGGATTAGAAAAGGTGATCTAAATATTGGGGTTACTCCTCCATCGGTAGAACCAACAAATGCTTCACCAGCAGGAAAATATGATGCTCCACCGGTAGGACAGAGCAATGCTCCACCGGCAGGATGTTCTTCATCAAATTGAAGAAAATTATCTTGAGGGTTTGGCAATTTAATGACACATGTGCTATTATTCCCTTGGTTAGAGAAAAGAAGTTGAAAATCCTTCATTACCGGCAAATAAAGTTGAGTTAATACATTGTCGGCAAACAATTAATGTGGTAGGTAGCAGAAAAGACTTTATAAAATAAGGTTTTTGGCTCCATTTCATTTCACTGTGAATTCAAACTTTTAGAGAGCGCGAAGATTTCCGAGCTAAGGCATTCTGAGCAAAGAGGCAAAGCACTTCAACAATCAATCCATCCAAAGGCAGAAAAAGGTATTTATCATCATGGCATCCTCCTCTGCACCTAAATTCATAGCAAACCCTACAGTAGTCGAGGTTATAAAACAACCTAGGCCCATGTTTCAGCTAGTTCCCAAGGTAGCTAAGAAAGATGACAACACAGGTGCTTTTTCCCAAATTCCAAAGGGTGTTGTTTATGTAGAAGACCCTAGAATGTATATTCATTGCAACATAGAAGAATTAGGTGATGAAGAAATCAAAAACATGTATAAATATTTTATATGTGACAATGCCAGAAATGTGAAACCTGAACATAAAATTGTTGAAACCCTAGGATTCACTGAAATCCTCTACATTCCTCAATTTCCCCAGGAAGTGGCTAGGATAGTTCTTAGCAGGGTACATGGCTCATTCTTTTGGCTTGACTCAGTGCATAAAATTACAAAGGTAGCTGTGAAAGCAGTAACAGGTTTACCTTCCACCGGTACTAGATCCAACAAAACCAAGAAGGTCTCCAATGACCTAGTAATGAAATTAACTAGTGCAACATTCGACAAAAGATCATTGAGGGTTAATGATGTGACCGATACAAATGTGAGATTCATTAGCATGATTCTAGGTTACAAAGCAACTCATGCAAATAGGCTTAACTCTGTTTCTAGTTTATACATAAAAAGTGCTTATGACATGGTTAAGGACAATGTAAAAATTGATATCTGTGAATGGTTAAAAGATGAGTTAATTGACAATTTGGCAAAAATCAAGAAGGATAAGAAAGGAACCTTTAGATTTGGAAATTTACTTGTATGCTTAATGTTACATATAACCAAACAGGCTCCTGGTATAGGCTATAAGGAGTTTGGATTCGATATACCGGTAGGAAGACAATTGTCTGACTTATTCAACAACATGGGTGAAAACAGAGAAAAGAATATCAATGAGTATTTTCAAGCACTAAAGATCAGAATGAACAAAAGAATCAGACTATCACAAGAAATTGTCAACAAATACAAGGATGATATATGCTTTGTAATAAAAAAGGATGAGATCTGGATGGAAGCAGTCATCCCAAGAACAATCTGGGTTATAGAGATGGGGTATGAAACAAATGACCACATAGTGGAAACTTATGCCAAAGCACTTCTGGAAGCCCCCAATGAACCAAAGGAAGAAGTATTTGGTAGTGCTGAGACCATCGAAAGTCAAATTCAATCTAAAAAGAGAGTAAAGAAAGTAGAGGCATTTGTGAGGAAAGGAACCAAGCAAGCAAAAGCCATAAAAGATGATGTATTAAAGAGAACCGGCATAACAGAAGAAGAGTTGGCAGCCCAACAGCCTGAAACTCATCTATCACCAGTAGATACCTCCTCAGAAGGAGATATGCTAGCAAATTTTAAAAGAGTTGTTAGGAAAAGAGACCCCTCATCAGTATCCACTCCTTCACCTAGAAGGACAAGACAGAAGCAACAAGCTGTAAGGTCTCCAGTCAAGAAAGCCACACCTAAGAAAATGCTGACCCCCAAAAAGAAGAAGAAGACAAACACTGATTTGGCCCCTTTTGACATAGTAATGAATGAGATCATAGAGGAAGGTAAATTGAAAAACATAGGGAAAATCTATGACACCCTATCAGATGATGAGAAAGGACAAGTCGAGGAAAGTGTTATATTACACATGGACATGTATAAAAAGTTTTTGATGCAAGTCCTAAATGAAATTCCTAATGAATTATATAAAAGACTTGAGGCCAGAAGGCAAGGAATAGTTGAGTTGGATAAGAAAATTAAAATAGAAAAATTACTTGTAGTATACCCGGTCAACTCACCTAAGGAAATTGATGATTTGATAGCTCAGGCCAACCGGACAGTTTTTTCCACTGCACACTGGCAAATATCACTAATGGCAGGTAGAGTTACTAAAGTTTCAAATGAAACAGAAGATGGTTGGGATACATTCTTGATTGAAAAAGAAAAACAAGAAGAATATAGGAATCCCAAACCCATTCTGGTATATCAAAAGGACAAAGGGAAAGGTATAGTTGGTGGACCACCAAGTATCAAGATTAGAGACAACTTACCCCCACCTCCTTTAAATACTCCACCGGTAAAAACAACAACTGCAGAAGATCAACCAGCAGCTGAGAGCATGGACACAGAGGATAATAATCCTAATCCTGAAGTCCTATATACTGTGAATGTTGATACTCAAAAAATCAACATAGTGGTAGATAAGGATACCACAGATAAATCTGATAACAAAGAGAAACCAACAACAGGAAACAAAGAGAAACTGGTAGCAGATTCAGAGAAAAAGATGGAATCCAGAACACAAACAGAGCAACCAATAGAGCTAAAGGATCTAGAACAGATGCCACTGGTAAGAAATGATGCAGGAAAAACTGTACTTAAAGAGATGGAGACACAAACAAACCTACCAGAGGTCAATACCAGCATGGTCACTTCCACCGGCACTCAGTTTATTGGGTCACCATCAAATGTAATAGAGGCATTGCTCAAATCTATCAAGAAAATAATTGATTATCGCTCACAAGCCTATAAAGTGATAGATGATTCAATTCCAGTTTTGAAATTAATAGCTCCCAATTGTAATATAGCCAACAAAGATTCTTTAGGCCAGTTGGATACACTTTGTAAATATATTTCTGGAAATTTTGAGCAAACAAAGGTAGAAACTGTAAAGGAAAGTGTAGAAAAAGAGAAACATAAATTCTTTAAGGAAGGAATAAAGAAGTGTAACAGGGAATTTGACACACTTCTACTAGAACTGTGCAATTTATTGAAAGAGTACAAAACTCTGTACAAAGACACCTATAAGATAAACATTTTGACCACGGATGTAGACAAAAAGATGAGCAAGGTACAAGAAGATATCAATAAACTTGCTGATAATTTTGTTAACTCACCTGATACATTATCAGTTTTTGAGGAAAAGATAACAAATTTTGAGGAAGAATTGCTCAAATTAGAAAGAGAAAAAGAGAAAATAATAAACAAGGCAAAATTTTTGAGTTCTAAACTAAGTCCAAGATTGGACTATTTAGCATCTCTGTGTAAGGAAATCTCAGAGGCACTAACACAGGGTAGCAAAACACTGATAGAGCACTTGCAGCATCTCACCGGTACAGTATACAAAACTGAGATAGCAATAAAGGAGATCAAGAAGTTTATGGATGGCATAAACTTAATTTTGGGAGATATTCTTTAGATAATAACTACCCAACTACAAGGTTGAGGTTATGGATTGGTACAACTACAAAATCTACTAACCTTTGCCATTGATGCCAAAGGGGGAGTAGTAGATGAGAAAATTCAAAAATTCAAAACACAGGGATCACATGCTCAGGGGGAGCTCTCACATTTTTGGTAACATTTTTTGGTCTACACATTTTTGGATATCTTTTTGAAATTTCTCATGAGTGTTGCCATCAATGCCAAAGGGGGAGATTGTTGGCATATGGACACTCCAATGAGACATTTTGTGTGATTGAAGGTTTTGTCATTGATGGCAACCTTGCAATCCTATGGCACAAATAAAGCATTACTCAGGCAACCTTGCAATCCTATGGCACCGAAAAAGCATTACTCAGGCAACCTTACAATCCTATGGCACCGACAAGACATTATACCGGCAAAGCATTACTCAAACAAAACAGTGCTCCGACATCAACAAAATCAATCTACACCGGCACCAGCACAGAAGATGTACACCGGCACAAAAGGAAATATGTATACCGGCACAGAGGCCGAAAGGATTTTTGATATGTAATATTTTGTTTATCATTGTAAGCTGAATTGGCAAATTGTAAAATGACTCTTGTATATAAAAGAGATCATTGTAGGCATTTGTAGGATATGGATAGAAAGCAATAAATAAATTATAAGGCAGACCTAATGTGCGAATTGTAGGTCAAGGGTATATGTAAAGAACAAAGCAAGAACTGGTACTGAATCTGGCATTGAAGATGCTATTGTAAAGCAGTACAGAATATTGGATTTGTGTAAATCCTCATTGTAAGTCGGTGTGACTTCTTATTGAGCAGTGAGCTCTAGGCAGTTGGCCTTCCTACATGTGCAGGCCCCTATAGCAAGTAATATTCTCATATTGGCCAGTAAGTGAATATTGTGGGTCACAAATCCCACCAAGGTTTTTCCCACACCGGGTTTCCTCGTTAAACATCTTGTGTTATGGTGTTCTTTTCATGTGGATGCTTTTGATTCTATTATTTGCATTAATTCTTGCATACTGGTATACTATTACTTTATATTCTACATATTCAGTTTTAAGAAAATTTCATTACCGGTCAGATACTGATTCACCCCCCCCCTCTCAGTATCTATGGGAACTCTAATGGTCAACTCATCAACTTTCTTGGTGTGGCATCGATGCTCATCATGACCATACTTCTTGCAATATGCACAAGTTGGTTTATCCTTCTTAGGTGGAGTCCCCTTCTTGGAAGAGGATGAAAAATAACCTTATGATGGAGAGGATGATTGTCCTTTTCCCTATTATGGCTTTGACTTAGATTTCTTCTTCTTCTTGTTGGAATCTTTGCCTTGACTCCCTTGACTCCCTTGATTAGCCACCAAAGCCTTGGACTTTGAAGACTTGAGAAGCCCCATTTTCAACAACTTAGATGCTTTTTGTCAATTCCACAATCCTTAAGCTTTCTCTTAGCTCATTTTCTTTGGTGACATAATATTGGATTCTATCAAAACTCTTGGGATCCAAGTTGGTGAGCTCATTGTCAATCTTGTAACCTCTGATTTCATCAACTTGACCATACAATTTTTGAAACATATCCCAAGCCTCTTTGATTGTTGTACACTTCTCAATGTGAAAAATGAGATCATCTGATACATACTTATGCAAAGTTCCAAGATCCATGCAATTATTAGTGAGCCATTCTAACTGAGCATGAGGATCAGCCTTAGGATCACGTGGTGCTGCCATTGTTCCATCTATGTAATGTGCAAGATCTTTTTCCATTAATTTGCTCCATACTTTAATTTTCCATGATGCATAATTATGTGGAGTTAAAGGTGGAAATTTATGAGGACTCATTGCAACAAAAATGAAAGAGCACAAGGAAAGAGAGGCACAATCATACAAGACACCCCCCAAATTCACTCAATCAAAGAACCCCCCCAAATGATGATTTGGCACTTTATACTTAGTGCGTGTACAATGGGCCACTTGCAAAAAATGGCAAAGTGGACTTTTGATTTAAAGTTTACAATTGCTTCAATAAGGCTAAAAGAGACTCAAACTAATAATGCAAGAGATCTAAACTAAGATACAATCAATTTACAAGTACCAAATAGGCCAAATAAGACCAATATATGAAAGTACAATTTCCACTCAAAATATCTGAAATATGATCATAGATTATGAAAGTAGATGAAAAAATATGCACTTTAAAATAATGACACCTGAAAAGGAGATCTTATGAGCTCAAACAAAGCCTTTGAAGTTGTAAAATTGAGGGTTGGATAGGTACAGTTGAGAGAATCCAAAAATTTTGAAAAACTTGTGCACCAAAATCAAAAAATAACCACACCACTACGAAGAGCACAAACAATTAGCCCAAAAAGGAGAAAAATTGTACCCACAAAGGAGAAAAATTGAGCAAGTTATGAGCCTCCATAGTTAACCCAAAAATCCAAACTGCTCAACGGAGAGGGGTTTAAATTTTTTCAAAAAATGCTAACTGGGCCCTGACTGAGCGACTGACTATGCGCTGTTGATTAGGCAGAAGGTTTTTTACAAAAAAATCTTTTTCAAAACTGGCAAAAAAAATTCAGATTTTTTTTTTGAGATCCAAAAATTCCGTACCGTACCCCCCGAATTGGGCAAAAAATTCCTCCAACACCCAAAATTCAATTTTCGCCAAAATAGGTCGATTTTATACTCAATTTTTATGGAAATGACCTCCCGGATGCAATGGTGAGGTCGGAAATGCTCTAAGATGCCTCCAAACAATGTTGTCCCTCAGATCCGAAAATAAAAGCCTTCCAAGATGTCTCCAAAAACCAATCAATTGAAGCCCCAATGGCTCTGATACCATGTGAGATTTTGCAAAGATCAAGGGCATAATGAAAAGTATAAAAGAGAGAATGAAGAATGACAAGAACAAACTGTATTCTCATCAATATGCAAATGATCAACTAGATTAACCAATACAATGAATATGGGTCTGCTTATATAGGCAAAGCCATATGGATGTACGAGCACACAATCATAACATGTGGCTCAATGAGAAACAAGGGTAGGTAAGAAATACTAGGGCTAGGTAGGATAAATAATATAATATTTCGCAAGAGGTGGATGACCCACCGAATGTGGAGTGTAACAGCAAAATAAGACCACAAAAGGTGGAATTTCTCCTACAAGATATATCCCTATGTGCACACTTCCCTAAGTGTCTCAAATTCAAATTACGAAGAGATGCATTATCCTAAGTTAACTTAAGTAAAGTGTAATAATATCCATAACGAATATTTATTTACACCAACAAGATAGGTAGAAGAAAGGGACATTGTAAGGAAGATAATGACAACATTACCCAAAATTAATAAACCAAATAAGTATGCCATTGAGAAAAGTCATGACATCAATAAATACATAGTGAATCAACTCCTTAGGTCACTTACTACCTTTGAGATTATAGAAAATTTATATGACATCAAGAAGGAAAGGAAGGAAGCAACATTCAAAACCATAAAGAAGCCTACAGAAGAACTAGAAGAGAATAAAGACTTGGATGATATTGAAGCAAACTTTGTAAGAATTTTGAGGAGAAAATTGACAAGTATAAAGGTAAGTTTCCCCTAAACTGTTTCAATTTTGGAAGAATATGACATTATGCTTCTAGATGTATGTGTATACACCTAAAAATGGTCTGAAGATAATTAATTGAATAAGACATTATTTAATTAATCACCCTCCCCAATTTAATTGAATTCATTAGCAATTTGATTAAATTCTTCCACTCATCTACTTATTAATAAATCTAAGGATTTATTTAATAGGTTCATTTCAATAACCCCCTTTGACTAATTAATTCAAATTAATTAATCCCCCTCCCATCTTCAATCATTTCTTCTAATCTTCTAATTAATTAAAACAAATCAATTTATGAGTTTTTGAAAGTTAATTAGTCTTTTCCTATTATTTGAATTTTTAAATTCAAATTACCCACATGCCTCCTAACTTCTAAACCTAACCCATTCCATCTAACCCTGAGTTTAATTAAACCTACCTTATCTTGCACATCCTAACCTCCTATGGTGTGGATACTCTTCCCTTGAGACACATGGCATTCTTGGGCCACATGTCCCCTTTCCTTAGACACTTTCCCTCTCATGAGAAAAGCTTCTTGACACTTGTCACCATAGAGATGGAAAATGTTCCCTTTCCACCAACCTCCTCCAATTTCACCATTGATATCTTCAGACTCAATCTTGACCGTTGATTCCTGCCACCTCACCCCTAGCCTTGGAAATCCTATAAATACCCCCCATTTTGGAGTAGCAATGATCCCATCTCATTTGCATCTTATGCATTATTACTATAGGCATATATCTCTTAGCATATCATTTGAGCATTGTTATTATAGACAATTGCATCTTAGATCTAGCTTAATTTGATCATTTTCTAGCATAATTGTTGAATCATGTAGCTTAATCATTCTCTTTTCTAGCTTAATTGCATCATTATCATTTCAAATCCTCCATCTAGGTGTAGTCAAGTCACTAGAATTTGCTTAGCTAGATCTGAGAGAAAATCCACACTCGCATCTCTTAGGAGGCGATAGATCGCTTTGCTATGGTTTTATCTTTCTTTATTTTAAATTTGCTAACCATGCTTGTAATGATCTATTGGGTGTTTTATGTTGTAGTTGCAGGTATCACACTTCATAGGCATGACATTTTGGTGCCCACTATGGGGCCGAAAATCTGATTTTTGGCCTCTCAAGCATCATCAAATCTTCATTTCTGGTCGGGTTGGAATTAGAATTTCATGCGAGTTCCTTTTCTGGCTCATACAAGCTCCTTTGTGAACTAAAATGACAATCCATCCTGACTCGTACGAGCTTCTGATTTGTCATATGAGCCTACTTCTACACTTGTACAATCTCATAAAGATTCTCGTACGAACAGGTAAATCATCTCGTACGACATTCTGCTTTTGTGTTTTCAAAATAGACTACATTTTTGGGGTTTCATGCTTTGATTCAATTATTACTAATGCTAAACCTATTCTATTTGTGAGTTTTTTGGTAGCCTAACTAGGTTTGTAGGATGATTGTCGAAGATTATGCTTGTGAAAGCTTCATTTCAACAAAACACATCATGACTACTAATGCATCTATTTTGCAGGTTGCCTAGGAGAACTCAACTAAACTCTATGTCTTCTTTAATCTTTCTAGGAACACTTGATTTTGCTAATGGAAATGAGCAATCATGTTTTATGTGTTTTGATGATAGGTGAGTATGCTCTCACCTTTCTTAGGTGATCAAAAAGATAGACTCATCCGTTGCTTTCATTAGTGCATTTCTTTAGTGGGCTTGCCCTCTCGAGGAGATAATAACTCTTAGCCATTAAGGTCGGTGAGAGGGGAACGACCTAAGTGGGAACGGCTAACACCAAGTAATCCAACCCACTATAAAATAAATGTGATTTGATGAAAATCAAGTCAATGACAGTGCTCAGGAATAGCTCTCCTCCGTACCTTTGGGTATATCAAACCTTGGTTTTCAAGACTGGGAGACCTCTTAATTGAGTATTATACCCCGACGCGCCGAACAAATTCCTTACTAGTTCCAGTTAAATTAGAAGCTACCTGATTCACCTTCGCAAGGGTGATAATATTTGTGCAAGAGAGATAGTAACTCTCCCAAGACACTTGCCATATCATGCCCCCATTAGCATTTGGAGTCAGATAATATAACGTTGAGAATCCATTGCGTGAGACTCAGCGGCCGTATTCTGATTAGCTATTGGGTGTGTACGTAAGCTTGCAAGAAAAGGTTTTCTCTCTCTTCCAACTTCCTTAGGTAGCATAATGTGCTTGAAGGTCACTAATCATATCATGTGTTTGTTGTGTACTCATCCCTTAAATAGAAAATCAGACATTCGAAACTAGAAAACATATGCAAAAAAATCAAACTTCACTAATCAAAATTCTGCCAAACAAGCATATTTTTCTCTATTCTGTTCTTTGTCATACGAGGTATCTTCTTTTTCATATGGTCTAGTGGGAATTGTCGTACGAGCCTATTAGCATAAAATATTTTGTCATATGGCTTATTAAGTTGTGTCGTACGAGGCCTTTTGTTTATCTTTTGGCTTAGGGGGAATTGTCATACGAGCCTCTGCTTTGTCATATGAAATTTCTTATTTGTCTTATGGGCTTATATATATTATCATCTGAGGCTGCTATAACTGTCATACAAATTTCTATCTTTGTTGGTCCAGAATTGTCTTCTTGCACATAAACACCTATTCTATTTTCTATTTTTCAAGTCTGTCATATTTGCTCGGTCAATTTATAGTGATCATAAACACCTATTCTCTGTCATTTTATGCTTGGATTGTCTTCTTGGTTTTCTTGGTCAAGTTATCATTTGTCAAATCAGACTTTAGAAATAAACACCTCAAGATTTTCAAGTGCTCACATTCAACAAGTTCAAGATCTAAACATCTCGAAGTGCATTATCACCCTCTTTGATAATCTGACCACCCAAAACATAGTTTCTCATCAGGATCTATCATCCTTTATCACAAAACTACAACGCTTGGTCAGGATAATCTTGTCCCACATTGTAGGATATATCATTCCTATTGGACTTGATTTTTATCAAATCATCATCATTGCACTCCTAAATTGAAGATCAAAAATACTTGCAAACTTTTAAACACTTGAACCATCTTTTCGTGTCATATCGCTCTATCACATTTACATTGATAGTTGATCACTTATCAAAACAATTTTTAGACAATCGAACCCCTGAAATGGAAACAAAAACATTTGGAATAGCTGAAAATCATATCAACATGACATACCAAAGAAAAATACAAGTAACAAGACAACATATCAGAGAAATCAAACAAATCCAAAATCAAAATTCAACTATGTCAAAACCTCACAAGGATTCAAATATATCTCCAAAGAAAGGTGGCTCTTTTATGCACTCTTAAAGATATCCCTAAAGGATTTGGCTGAGAAAGATCAAAATTGTGCACTTATGTATAGCAAAGGCCCATCCCCCCATAAGAAAATTGACTCTCCAAAGGCATCTATTCCTACACCTCTTGAAAACTTGCAAGAATATTCCATAGCATCCTCACCAAACAATATACCCATCAAACCTATTTCAAAGCTCATATCCTTCATATCCAAGCATTGATTCCTTGCAACATCCCCATAATGCTCCCTTACAAATTGAAGTCCTCATTCATAGAATGCTCATTAGATGTGTCCTAATAGATGGGGGAGTCAGCTTAAACATTTTCTCTTTGAGTCTTGTCCATGCTCTAGGTTATTCAGAAGATGCAGTTGATCCCTAGAAAAAAAATCAAAGCATGTGATGAAGAAGAACATTCCTCTAAAGGAATTGTGGTATTACCCCTTAGAGTAGGACCTTTGCAAAAGGACACAACATGCCAAGTTATATACTTGAACTTACCATACAATATACTCTTGGGAAGACCCTGGATACAAGACATACAAGCTATTACTTCAACATGTCATCAATGCCTAAAATTTCCATACAATAGGAAGGAAATCACAATCTCAGCAAACTTAAATCCATTGCAGTATTGTAGTAATCTTAAACCAGTGAAAGAAGTCATAGTTTTGCATAATAGAGAGGAAACATCTTCAAGCACACAATCCAAGGAACAATCATTTGCATCAATTTTGTCAAACATGGAAAAACAAATGCAGCTAAAAGATCAAGGGAATGAAGAATATTTGCTAGCATGGAAAAATAAACAAGAGCAACATGAGATTGAAAGGGGAGAAGAAGATGTAGATGTTGATATAGTTCACACGTACGCAGGGAAAATGTTAGGAACTAGCCTACTTGAATCATAATCACATTCGGTTGACATGGACTTAACCAAGGATGATCAGGAGTTTCTTATGTGAGGTCATTCTGATGAGAGTACCGTTCTAGACATGGAAATACATATTGAAACTCTGACATCTCTATCATGACCCCTAATATCTTTGACATAATTCAAATTGAAGATCCTTTATCCTTAATTCATCCTGAACCTATGGAATGGAAAAATAAAGGACATACTACCATTGATACTCTAAATGACCATGCCATATCTATATATCTTAATGCAATCAAACCCACAACAACTTTGACCAGGGATTTTGCTAACGTATCAAGTCAGGCGGGTGCCAAATCTCCTAGTCGTAAAAGTGAAAATAAAGAAAACAATATCAGGTATAATGCTGAAAACCATTTATTGGCAACATTAGATCGAGAAAAAGTAAAAAGAAAGGACACATCTAATGGTGAAAACCTCCTCGAGGTGCCAAAAGATGGGATATTTGACACCTTACCAGAATTTTATCAAGAAAAGTCATCTATCCTAATCAAACCAACAGAGGTAGTTATCATTGGCACAACTGATTTACATCCAGCAACCTCTCTATCAAAACATGAAGTACAAAAATATTTGGAACCCTTCAAAAGATGATAAATCAATTTTACCTAGTCATATATAGACATTCCAGGGTTCAATCCGTATCTTACAATACATCACCCAAATATCAGTCCAGGAGCATGCATCAGTAATGGAACACACCATGAATTAGGAGCAGACATTCTATTCATCACACCACAAGGTCATACAATTCAAAAAGCATACAAATTAAGCTTTCCATGCACCAACAAAACAACAGAGTATGAAGCTTTGCTAACAGGTATCAAAATGGCTATAGAATGGAATATTACACAGCTTCAAGTCTTTGGAGACTCTCAGCTTGTCATCAATCAAATTAATGATGATTATCAAACAAAGGATGAAAAGTTGATGCCTTATAAAAAGATGGTTGATGATATCAAGAAATATTTTGTAGAAATAACTTTTTAGCAGATTCCAAGAAATGACAACAAAGCAAAAGATGTAATGGCTACACTTGCTTCTCTCCTTCAGACACAAGAAAATCAACAACGTTATGAATTCCTGGTGGAAGAGTTGTTTTACCCTACTCATAGATGTCCTGATTCCCAAACTATTTGTCACCTTGTTGGGCATGATTCCTCTCGTTATGACCAAAATTACACATACTAGAGAGATAACACCTTACTTCCCGACTTATCAAAAAATCAAAAGAGAAACTTTATTCGACAATCCTCCCATTTTACTCTTGTCGTGGATACCCTATTTAAACGGGGTCTAGACGGTACTCATTTAAGATGTCTCAAACAAGAAGAATCTGAGAAGGCCTTACATGAAGTCCATAATGGCACTTGTGGCACTCATTCAAGTGGTCTTACCCTTTCGAAAAAACTCACACGCTTGGGCTATTATTGGCCAACTATGGAATGAGATTCTTTTCAGATAGCTAGAACATGCAAACAATGTCAGATCCATGGGAATTTGATTCATGCACCAGCACAAGAACTTCATGCTTTGGCAACATCTTGGCCTTTCTACCAATGGGGTCTTGATCTAGTAGGTAAGATAAATCCTTCTTCATCTAATGGTCACAAATTCATCCTTGTAGCTACAAAGTATTTCAAAAAATGGATTGAGCCAGAACCTCTCACAAATATCACAAGAAAAAAAATTGCTGCATTTATCTTGAACTACATCATCTGTCGCTATGGAATACCAATGACCATTATCACTGATGATGGGTGACCATTCAAGAATCAGGATGTACAAGAAATATGTGAGAAATTCAAGATCCAGCACAGATTATCCACACCCTACTATCCACAGGGAAATGGTCAAGCAAAAGCATCAAACAAAACTATTTTGAAAATCCTCAAAAAGACAGTGAATGATGCTGGAAGAGATTGGAACATTCAATTAAACCCTTCTCTATGGGCCTACCATACCAGTATCTGCACACTAACAAGTGCCACACATTTCTCTCTTGTTTATGGATTAGAAGAAATACTGCCAATAGAAGTAGAGATACCTTCTCTACAAGTATCATTAAAAGGTCTCATCCTAGATGAAGAACAATGAGTATCTAGACTGCAAGAGTTATAATTAATACATGAATGAAGACAAAATGTGTTTGATCATTTAAAGGTATATCAGAAAAGAATGTGTCGGAGTTATAATCACAGGGTCAAACCACAAGTCTTTCAAGTAGGGGAACTAGTACTAAAGGAAAATCCACACAACTAGGTAGATCGAGAAAAGAAAGGAAAGTTTGAACCAAACTGGTTAGGTCCGTTTGTGGTCACAATAGTATTTAGATCAGGAGCATATGAACTATCAACACAGGATAGAGCTCAGCTCGACGAACCCATCAATAGCTTGCATCTAAAGAAATTTTATGTTTGAAAAAGCAGAAAAAATCAAAAACAGTGAAAAAGAAAAAAAAAAAAAAGTTAAAAAGCAAAAAAAAAAAAAAAAAAAGTGAAAAAGAAAAAAAAAAATCAAATATGAGAAAAAGTGCAATAAAAATAGATGGTGAAAACCTGGCAAATAGGCGCTATCTGTTCACTAGCTCTTCCATCTATTAGTTCATGCATCTTTCCGCTTGCATTCATTTTCCATCAGCGTTGTCCATATCCATCATGAAGCCTTTGTACATATGCAGGCATCCCAGATAATCTCTCGCCATGGTTTGGATCATTGAGTATATCATAACGACTTTGTTTCTAGGCTTGGGGCAAAATCTTGCACTTAGCTAGGGGCAAACTTCTTGATCATTTTGAGCTTAATCAAATAGGTAGAACAATAGTTAAACAACCCTTATCAAGTGAAAACTGTGACACATCCAACATTGAACATGAGATCAAATTATGAACCATCAAACTATCACAAAGTCAGTCTAAACACATATATGATATCTTTTGGATAATGACTTTAACATGATTGTTCAACTTTTTTATCTTGATTTTTGCTATCATGATTTCTGAGTGACTCCAGGATGTCTTTGACTAGAGGAACAAGGAAGGAACATGATATTTTTCTTGTCTATTGTATGTAAATTAATCATTAATATGTGCAAATTTGTCTTAGGACATGATCATCAGAGTATCATCAAAGACATTTCTGATTTGCGTATTGAAATGGTTAATGCTGTCTGTTTTACACAAGCAACACTCAGGTCATCTCAGCTCAATTATACCTCGATGCTTGTGCTAACTTGCCATATCAAAAGCCAAGAAAGTAGTGCTTAGGTCATCATGGCTTAATTATACCATCAATGTTTACACTCACTTCCCACATGTCAAAATCTCAATGATGACAAAAATTCAATAATCCAGTGACTGGTTCGATCGTAGCTTTGCATTTAAGCTTGCATTTCATTCTTGCATGGGATCCCACGTGCTCATTTTATCCAAGGTTCAATCTATCACAGGAATCATCAAGGTATCATCACAAGTGTATATGCAATCAGCTTGATGATTCATATCTCTCTAGATATTGCCGACCCAGTGAAAATCTTATGCTATCCCTACCAACAGAACCACCATCAGCATATCCAAATCTTCCTGCAACTTGATATCAACAAACTGTCAGTTTTTTATCTAATCAACCTTATCAATTTGATTAATAAATCAAATTTAATCTATTCTATCATGTCTTATATAGGATGTATCTTTCCTGAAACCAGATGTTCTGATCATGTCTTATATATGATATATCATTCCTGAAACCAGATGCTTTGATCATCTTTGGCTTATACAAGAGGTGTCATTCCTGAAACTAGACTGAATCTCGATCTTATCAATCTAACCAATCAAGATTAATCACAAATCACATCACCTTGATTGTATAACTCACATTTTAATCAAACACAATTGTAGACATCAAATCATTTCTAATGGGGATATCAATTTCGTAAAAAATTGCAAAACTCCACAGGTCAATTATCTCAATTGATCTCCTGAGGGGGCATCATCATACCGTAATCTATCAATCAACAGCTGGGGCATCCTATGGAACCAATATTATCATCAAAATGAGATTATTCTTTGAATCAACATGCCATCACACCACACTTCAAAGAGGGGCAAAATGTATACACCTAAAATGGTCTGAAGATAATTAATTGAATAAGAAATTATTTAATTAATCCCCCTCCCCAATTTAATTGAATTCATTAGCAATTTGATTAAATTCTTCCACTCATCTACTTATTAATAAGTCTAAGGATTTATTTAATAGGTTCATTTCAATAAACCCCTTTGATTATTTAATTCAAATTAATTAATCCTCCCCCCCATCTTCAATCATTTCTTCTAATCTTCTAATTAATTAAAACAATTCAATTTATGAGTTGTTGAAAGTTAATTAGTCTTTTCCTATTATTTGAATTTTTAAACTCAAATTACCCACATACCTCCTAACTTCTAAACCTAACCCATTCCATCTAACCCTGGGTTTAATTTAACCTACCTTAGCTTGTGCATCCTAACCTCCTTATCCTAACCTCCTATGGTGTGGATACTCTTCCCTTGAGACACATGGCATTCTTGGGCCACATGTCCCCTTTCCTTAGACACTCACCCTCTCATGAGCAAAGCTTCTTGACACTTGTCACCATAGAGATGGTAAATGTTCCCTTTCCACCAACCTCTTTTCCAACCTCCTCCAATTTCACCATTGATATATTCAGACTCAATCTTGACTATTGATTCTTGCCACCTCACCCCTGGCCTTGGAAATCCTATAAATATCCCCTATTTTGGAGCAATAATGATCCCATCTCATTTGCATCTTATGCATTGTTACTATAGGCATATATCTCTTAGCATATAATTTGAGAATTGTTATTATAGGCAATTGCATCTTAGATCTAGCTTAATTTGATAATTTTCTAGCATAATTATTGAATCATGTAGCTTAATCATTCTCTTTTCTAGCTTAATTGCACCATTATCATTTCAAATCCTCCATCTAGGTGTAGTCAAGTCACTGGAATTTGCTTATCCAGATTTGAGAGCAAATCCATAGTCGTGTCTCTTAGGAGGTGATAGATCGCTTTGCTATGGTTTTATCTTTCTTTGTTTTAAATTTGCTAACCATGCTTGTAATGATCTATTGAGTGTTTTGTGTTGTAGCTGCAGGTATCACACTTCACAGGCATGATAGTATGTATAAGAAAGATTAGGGTGGAAGACCTAATGATGATAACAAATGAAAGGCAACCTATAGAGGGATTAAAAAGGATATCAAAAGAGATGACAGAGACAAGAAAAATGGGAGTTTATGTTCAATAAAGGCCTACTCATATGATTAAGTAGATGACTCAAATGAAGAATTCTTGTTCTTGCTATAAAAGAAAATAATGATGGATGATCCAAAAATTAAGAAGGCAAATTTTCTCTACATGATAAAGTGAAACCAAAGGAATGGATCATCAACTATGGATGTTAAAATCATATGTCCAGTGATCATGACAAAATTATTAACCTTGAAAAATATGATGGTGGATTAGTCAAGTTTGCAGGAGAGGAAGTTGCATCAATTTGTGGAAAAGGAAGCATCCCTATTGATGGGAAACATAAAACTAATGATGTTTATTATATTTAAGGTTTGAGACATAATCTATTAAGTGTGAGTCAAGTGTGTAGCAAAGGGTATCAGGTCATATTTCATGGGACAAGATGTGAAATTATAAAGGGAAGCTCTAAAATATTGGTTGCAGAAGGTACAAGAACTAATGACAAGCTTTAATTTGTAAAGAACAATAATGGAGGTAATTGTTTACTAGCACAACTCTATAATTAGACTAGGGATGTAGCTATGATTGTGGCTACCCCTACTATTATAATAAATATGAATATCTTAGAAGATAAAAGTTGGGCAAAGATGGTAGAAGAAGAATTAAATCAAACAAAGGAAAGTAGGTTGTGGAACCAGTGCCTAACCCCGTTGACAAGAATTTGGCAGAAGACAATTGAGAGGTCCTACATAATGAAGTTGGTAGAGAAAAGGTCTTGAAAAAAGCAAGGAGCTCTAGTCAAAATGTTTCCCCTTAGATCCAGAATAAAGAAGTGTCAAGAGGTCTCATAATCAAATCAAGTACTCATCAACTTTCAATGGTAACTATTTTTCATGCAATAAGCTTGGACATAAATCTAGTGAATGCATAAATCAAATCAGATCTCAATTATTTAATGGTCAGTGCTAGATTTGCAACAAAGTTGGTCATAAGGTTAATAAGTGCAAAAGTGAAATCAAGTAGAACTTAGATAGTAAAAATATTCAAACTTTCAATGGATGTTGTTATACTTGCAATAATTTGGGTCATAAAGCTATTAAGTGTAGAAGAGTCATCAAAAGAAGTGGAGGCATTATAAGAGATAGAAATGTTAGAACAAATAGAATTGTTTATTAGAAAAGTCTAGTATGTTACATTTGTAATAAACTTGGACATGTTGCCAAATTCTACAGAGAAAGAAATGGGAAGAATTGTCCAATAAAGAAGATTGATATCAATATGGAAAAGGAGACGATGCAAAATATATAGGTGAAGGAATCAAAAGAAAAGGTGGAGGAAATATGTGAGGATGGGTCTACACCCTCTAGTGGTGTTGGTTCTTCTTCCAGTAACTAAATAGTATGCACTGTCTTAAGAGGAGAGCGAAATGAAAATCTTAAAACCCCTCTTGTAGATTGTTACTAAAGATGTTTTGAAAATAGAAGAAGTTCTTATGTTTACCTCTTTGTTTGTGAGGTTCTAGAAATCTACAGAGAATATTTCATAAATATAGATGGATAAATTATTTGGGCTCCTAGATGCTGCTAGGTAGGAGACGGTCTCAAAGTCAATGCAGGTATAACAAAGGAAGAAATCACTAAAGATAATGTTCCCAAGAAGACAAATTTTTTTATGATAGAAAGGTATAAGCTATCGGACTTCCCTATCAGGGGGAGTATTGTAGTCTCTTGTGATATTTTTCAGTTTATTGTTTGATATGTTGCTGAGTAGAGCTATTCAAGACTATGATTCATTGTCCTTGATGCCAAAAGGGGAGAAGATTTAGTATAGTTCCCTTTGTCCTTGTCAAATGGGGAGAGATATATAGGTTGAGTTCAATTGGCTTTACTATTAGAAGTATACATGTGTTGCCATCAAATGAAAAAGGGGGAGATTGCTCAAAACTTGAGTTGTGGTGTTGTGTTGTAATTGATGTCAACATATCTTGCATTGTCATTGATGCCAACCTATATTAAGTTGTCATAGATATTGAAGTAAGGATGATATAGTAGAAGTTTCAATATGAATGAAAGAGTACTTATGGTTTCTAGTATGATGATGAAGTAAGGATGATGTAGTGGAAGTTCCAATATGCATAAAAGACTATTTATGTGTTCTGGTAATATTGAATTATTTGGTGTAGATGCTAATGCATTTTTGAAAGGGTGGTACAATAGAAGTGTTAATATGTAACAAACAATTTATTTAATATCTTAGTGGAGGAATTCCTTCCTCTGGCATTTGAAGATTATATATTATGGTTTTGCATATGATGTCTATGCTCTGTGTACATTGCACTATCTATTTTGTAGGTTCTCTACTGCTTGGTTGAGTTGGTTGTTTTTGTTTCTAACAAAAGGTTGTCTATTAGAACAGGTTTGAATTATGCCTAGTGGCTTCAAGATATGTGGATTTAGTTGTTTCGATTTGGAGGATTTTTTAATGTGATCAATGAAGTGTCCCAGTTCATTTTTCAGGTGGCAACTTGATTGACACATGGAGCTATGATGTTAAGAATTATGCGTGTCAACTATTATGGTCTCTGGCTGACTATAATGTTATATTCTACTTGGATCATATTATTTGGTCTGGATATGCCTCGGTGGTTGAGTTTGGATGTTAATATGGGTCTCACTATGGCATGTGTAGATCTAAATTGAGTTTCATGCATTGGAAAGTGTTTTTAGGTTGATTGGTGTAGACACTTAAAAATAATTATTTTAATTATTTTTTAATTCCTCACATAATTAATTAATTAATTATGTTAATTAAAATTCTTCTCAAATTAATTAAATATAATTAATATTGTCACTATAGCATATGATTGATTTATTTAATAAATCAATCCCTTTCTTTATTCTTCTAAAAAAATCAAATCCTCACAAATCTTCCTCTTAGCTAATTAATTTCAATTAATTAGTTAACCTACATGATTCCTACAAATCATCTTCTTAATTCATCATTAACCTAATAAATTCTTCTAGAAACTCCCCAAACTCACTTAACATTATTCTTTTAGTCAAATTCTCCTACAAATATAAATCCCACCTAACATTTCCTCTAATTCCCCTCCTAATGAGTCGTTAATGGCTAATCATCATGATTAGCCACAAAGTCAACTCTTTGTCCTTTCATCCAGCCACTAGCTTTAAATGCTCTTTTTCTAGATGAATGTAAGATTTTCAAAATCTCACATTCCTCTAGGCATTTCCCTCTCCCAAGGAATTTTTAATTCCTTTTTATTCTTCTAATCTCCATAATATCCATTTTTGGAGAATTTTTAATTCCTCCAATGCATCTTGTAGAATGTGGAGATACGAAATGCCTTTAAGGCATATTTCTTGGTCTCCACACCCTCTCTTGGACCTTGTGTGACCTCACAAGTAAATCTTAGCCCTTCATCTTGAATTCATCCTAGCCATCCATTTTCCTCTCCTCTTCCTATAAAATAGGGTTCCATCCCTTCATTCAAAACATCTTGAAATTCAGTAAGCTTATGCTGCCCTTTTGAGCCCAGGAAATCATCTTGGCAACTTGATCATCTCATCCTTATCATTTGTGCACAATATTGGAGAGCCATCCACATCCAGCAATCAAAGGAGCACATCAAGTGGAGCAATATCAAGGGGTGCCTTCACTTCATCAAGCTCAATCCAAAGGAGAAGGTAAAATAGCAAGGTGAGATGGTCTTTTTATGATATTTTAGCATTCTGCATATTTATTTCATTATGTTCTGATCAGTTTACCTTTCAAATCTATTTTTCCCTCTTCATTTTGGCATGCCTGGTGGGAATCACATCCCTGAGAACTAATGTTATTATTTTTTTAAAAGGTTTTTGTGAGTTGTGAGATGCAGGTTCCAAAATAGCGCGACTGCAGAAAAAAATAAAATAAAATATATATATATATATATATATATATATATCTTTTTCGCAGGTTCCAGAATCGTGGCTCTGCATTTCTGCACGATAGCTTCTCCTTATTCTGTTCTGTTTCTTTCTTTTTTTTCTATTTCTGTTGCAGCACGACAGCTCTGTTATCTGATTTGCTATTTGATTTGTTGTCTGTTTTATTTTATATAATCTGTGTGAAAGCAGGAGAGTATGCTCTTGTCTATATAGACAATCAAAAATCTAGACTTTTCACTTTCCTATTCTATTTAGCACGATTATATGCTCTGACCGCAGGAAAGTGTGAAAATAGGAGAGTATGCTCTTGTCTATTTAGACAATCAGAAATCCAGACCTTTGACACTTTTCTATCTGTGTAGTGCTACTGTCTACTTTGTTAATCTGTCTAAAAATTTTAGGCGCTAACTATAGTTTGCATTTAATTTATTTATTTCCTGTTATCTGCTCTGTTTAAATATAATCTGTCCACTCACAAGAAAGTGTGAAAGTAGGAGAGTATGCTCTTGTCTATCTAGACAATCAGAAATCCGGACCTTTGACATTTTTATTTTATTCTATTTAGTGCGACAATTTGCTCTATTAAATCTAGGGTTTCTGTCTGCTCTGTTAAATCTAGGGTTTCTGTTTTGTTAAATTTAGGGTTTCAGTTCTGTTAAATTTAGGGTTTCTGTTCCGTTAAATCTAGGGTTTCTGTTCTAGTAATTTTTTTTCTATTTTTTCGCCATATCTTCTTTATCTTGACTCCATTCCCCTTCAAACTTCACCATATTCTCTACATTGCCATTTTCCACATTTTCTTCCTCGGAGGCCTTATCTCAAAAATCCACTTTTTGAAGCCCAAAACCCCATATTTCTCTATTTTTAGGGTTTGCCATAACTTCTTCCCTTTTCATCCAATCACCTCCAAATTTTTCCCATATTATCCATCTTCAACTTTTGCTTCTTTGTCCCTCTTGGACAAATTTTCCCATTCCTTCATCTCTCCTCCAAAATCCCCATTTTTTTGCTTGCATATCCCTTAGAAAGTGGTAAAAACCTAGTCAAACCCCATTTACCCATCAAAGCTTTCTTCAAATCCACATTTGTCATTAGTAAAAAAGTTTTTATTCATGTTTTTCTATTTATTCCCAAAAAATTAAAAAAAATTAGTATTTTTGTCATTTTGTTGATTTTTTGCAGGACGCTTGTTGAAGACTATTTTTCCAAACTACTAATAAAGTTGTTTTGCAGGACGCTTTTTGAAGACTCCATTTTTCAAACTACTAATCAAGTGGTTTTGCAGGTTGCCTAGCTGATTCAACCAAATATTATGCATTTATTTAAAATAGGCACCTAGATATTAATTAAAATGGAATGAACCATTGTCTTATGTGTCTTTAAGAAAAGCGTAAAGGTAGGAAAGTATGCTCTCGTCTTACTAGACGATCAGAAATCTAGACCCTCCAACCTTTTCTTGTTTGATTGTGTGTTTATCTCTAGCGGGCCTGCCCTCCCAACTTGCTCTTTGAGAAGGTAAGAGGGGAACGACCCAAGTGAGTACACCCGGACCTGGGGTTCCCAACTCACTATAATAAATAGGCCATTGACTACGAAAGGGTTAATGGTTGGGGCTATATGAGAGTTCACTCTCACATTGGGTGCTTAGTAGGATCCTAGAGATCTCAATCATGCTTGCGTGACTACTAAGTTCTTGGTGCTTCGTTGGGCTATAGGCTTCAATTGCACTTGCGCAACTTCGAAAGGTAGCTCCTAACGGGAAGACTTACTAAACACCTTGTTCATAGTGGCCAAAAACCCTCTAGTCATTGGTGCAGGAGGTTGGACCTCTGAAGCGGCCCATATTCTTACGGCCCTTAGTAGAGACACAAAGTTCGCCATGAGGAGTTTTCATGGGAATTGATGCTTGGCTGCCCTGAGAAGTGAGTGTCGTGGAGGGGAGCCAGTGGGGTCAAGCATCTAAGTGTCCACTCTGGGTAAGCGTAGATGGGAAACCAATTGGGATTCAATGACTATTGTCCTTGCTAGCCTTAAGAATGTTGTATATGAGCATGAGTGTCTTTGAGATAATATGCATTTAATCATTGTGTTTGCTTTGTTTGATACATACTTGCCAAGAGTAGACTAAAAACACATCACTATCCCCAAAAAACTTTGCAAAAATATTTGTCAAGACACAAACAAATTGTCCAAGTTATTACCCACACCAAGTTCAAAATTGTGTCAAAACTCCATCCGTCCCATTTTTCATAAGCCTAAGAGAGAAGCTAAGAGTTTATCCTCTATGTCAACATTCAAGTTTGTCCTTTGAAACACCTACTATCATCCAAATCAGGGTGGTCATATCCCTTCATACAACTTGCCATTTAAATGGATCCTTCATGTTCATGCCAAAGACAACCTAGTCATCAAGTTTTCTTCTAAACCATCACTACCATACCTTCTTCATCAATCATCCTCAAATTTCTTAAGTCCTTTCATCCTCAAATTTCTTAAGTCCTTTCATCACAAATTTCTTAAGTTCTTTCATCCACAAATTTGTTAAGTCCTTTCATCCTCAAATTTCTTAAGTCCTTTCATCACAAATTTCTTAATTCTTTTCATCCTCAAATTTCTTAAGTCCTTTCATCACAAATTTCTTAAGTTCTTTCATCCCAAATTTCTTAAGTCCTTTCATCCTCAAATTTCTTAAGTCCTTTCATCACAAATTTCTTAAGTTCTTTCATCCACAAATTTCTTAAGTCCTTTCATCCTCAAATTTCTTAAGTCCTTTCATCACAAATTTCTTAAGTCCTTTCATCCTCAAATTTCTTAAGTCCTTTCATCACAAATTTCTTAATTCTTTTCATCCTCAAATTTCTTAAGTCCTTTCATCACAAATTTCTTAAGTTCTTTCATCCACAAATTTCTTAAGTCCTTTCATCCTCAAATTTCTTAAGTCCTTTCATCACAAATTTCTTAAGTTCTTTCATCCACAAATTTCTTAAGTCCTTTCATCCTCAAATTTCTTAAGTCCTTTCATCACAAATTTCTTAAGTTCTTTCATCCACAAATTTCTTAATTCCTTTCATCCTCAAATTTCTTAAGTCCTTTCGTCACAAATTTCTTAATTCTTTTCATCTTCAAATTTCTTAAGTCCTTTCATCCTCAAATTTCTTAAGTCCTTTCATCACAAATTTCTTAAGTCCTTTCATTCTCAAATTTCTTAAGTCCTTTCATCACAAGTTTCTAAAATCCTTCCATCACAAATTTTCTAAGTCATTTCATCACATTTTTCCTAAGTCTTTTCATCACAAATATCGTGTATGGTTGCAACTTGATCCCAAAAGAAAAAGATGGCTAATCAACAATATGGCATGCCAGACATTGGTGTCCTATATGAAGATCCCACGCAAGATCATACACAAAGTGGGCAACCAAGCGATCAAGATCAAAGCCAAAATCTTGACATGGTTAACCAAGATGAACTTTGTCCAGAAGTGCAAACTTTCCTAGCAGATTCTTATAACCAAGAGATGATAGAAAAGTTTATTAAACACAATCCTACTGCACTTCTGAAAACTCTTCTTGAACATGGAGCTCAACTTCCACCTGAATTTAATAGATCCGCTCTCGTCCAACAACCACAAGGAGACCTCGCTCCCACACAAAGTGTTGCACCTACTATTCAAACTCAATCAATTGCAGCCCCATCAATCATCCAAGCCCAATCAATGCCACCCACGACACCTCCCACCATGATCTCCATCCCGCCTTCTTCCTCCTTACCATCCATACCACTATCAAATCCAATCTCAGCCATTCTCCAACAAACTTCTATACCACCTCCTTCTATTCAACCACATATTTCTATTCCACAAACTTCCCTTTCTCCCAACAATGTCGCAAATTTTATCTAGACCGCATTCAATCCCATCACAACAGTTGGCGGGTCGCAACCAACTATCACATGAACCCCAGCAACATCGGTCATCACATCCCATGTTCACACTTCCTCATCATATCAATATATTGATGGTGGTGCACCTTCTTTAGTTCATCCAATTCTTGGGGCAGATACAATTCATCAATATCAAAGTCCACAACAAGACCTCATCAAGGAAATTCAAGACATGAATATCATCAAAAACATGAAAGAAAAGACTAATAAAAGGAAAGCTTACTCATTCAAAGAGTTTTTCCCTTGTCCTTATGACCCATCTATATCAGTTGCACCGTATCCCCTGGGATTTGACATCCCTAAATTCACCAAGTATGAAGGCAAAGGAGACCCCCGCGACCATGTCCATGAATTCCACATCTTATGCCAAGAAGTCTCCTATAGTGACCTTTATCTTCACATACTCTTTCCCAAGAGTCTCACAGGAGATGCCGTGGCATGGTTCTCATCTTTACCATGAGGTTCCATTGTCTCTTTTCTAGACTTGGCAGAAAAATTTGTGGCCCACTATGCATACAACATGGGTAATGATGTTTCTATGATGGACCTATGTAATACAAAACAAAGGCTTGGAGAAACCTTCGCCGATTTCCTACAAAGATGGCGACATCTTATCAAAAAATTCCAGTGGGACATGCCAGAACAACATCAAATTGAACTATTTCAAAAGAACTTGGTGCCTGAACTTTCAAGACCTTTAATATCTCAATGTATCAAATCCTTCCAAAAATTGACCGATAAGGGCCTCACCCTCGAACGTGTCTTGTTGGAGGAAGGAACCTTGAAACATTACCAGAAGTCATCACAAAGTTCTTCCTCTTATCATAACGACAAGCCAAAATTCTAGGCTAAAAATAAAAACATGGTCAATGATGGTGTAACTGATGTGAAGCGGGTCCAAACCGTGGCCACTCCCCCAAAATCCACCACCAATATTCATCAATTCAATAATCAAAATAATTCAAATCAATCTCAAAAACCTCACAACAATGTCTCAATCCAAGGACGACCACCCTGATCGAATAACAGGACTCCAAGAGATTTCACTCCTCTTGCGGAGCCTATTGAAGTGGTGTTTCAAAAACTTGTCCAAACAGGTATAGTGGTTTTTCCAATCACTCGCCCGTTTGATCCCAATCAACCTAAACCAAGATGGTATAATGAAAACGAGTATTGTGAATACCATCGTATCAAGGGACATGATACACGAAAGTGTATGAAACTGAAGATCTACATACAAGATCTCATTGATAGAGGTGAGATTGAGGTAGCAAATGCAAAACCTGGTAATAACAATGACAAACTCAAAATGTACCAAGAACCCTTCCCGAAGCATGATAAAGGAAAAGGCTCATCATCTAACGTAATGGATTATGACTATGCTAATCACGTAACCGGTTTTGATTTTTTAGTAAGTCGCATTGAACCTGTAGACAATCATGTCAATGTCATAACCATCCAAGGAGTTAATCCTCCTTCTTCCCAAAGCAGACCAAACCCAGCTAGAATAGTCATTCAAGGTGCCACGCCTTCCACCTCCCATTTCCAGAATGACTGTAATGCAACTACATGCCGAGGAAGAGTCACCATCCAAGGAGTTCCTCCCCCAGCAAACCCTCCACCCATGTCTTCCACCCACCAATATGACCTCCTTGATCAACTTGGGAAGACACCCGCACAGATCTCCATTTTGGAACTTCTCAAGACTTCTCTAGTCCATAAAGAAATTTTGGAACAAGCCCTTCTCCAATCACGCGTTCTTGATAACATCAATGCCACCCAATTTCAAACCCTCATAGGAAACCTTGTTGCCTAGCAACACATTGTATTTAACTCCAAAGATGCTCCCGTAGATGAGGACCATAACAAACCTTTGCACATCGAAGCTCTCATCCACAAGCACAAGGTCAAACATATCGTGATAGATGGTGGATCCAGGCTTAATCTGTGTACATACAAATTGATAAAACAATTGGGACTTTCTGAGGATTTGATAGACACATCAGGAAGGATCACAATAAAGGCATATGATGATGTAGAAAGAATTTCAAAGGGCGTGATCACCTTACCTCTTCAAGTGGGCCCCATTACAATTGAAACCCCTTGCCAAGTACCAGATCTTGATCTCCCCTACAACATTCTCCTCGGGAGGCCATGGATTCATTCCTTGCAGGCTGTACCCTCCACCTATCACCAATGCATCAAATTCCCCTATAATGGAAGAGTGATCACTATTAAAGGTGATCCCCAACCTTTTCAATATTGCAAACTATTAGAGGGGAAGCATCTGTATCATTGCCCACTAAATAGACCTTCACCAACACTTCCAACTGACACATCAAATGTTGCCTCCACATCATCCCAACCAAATAATCAATTCAAGATCTTGGATAATGGCTATGGAGAATACAAATTGGAGGACATCTTATTAATAGGAAACCTCCCTCTCTCTCCTAAGTCATTTGGCAAACCAAAAGAGCTAAAAAAGGACCCGAAACTAGTCATGCAATGCCAAAGCACGACCTTCCAGCAATGGGGCCCACTTGATAATGAGAACCTCGAAGCAGATATCTCTTCATGGCTATACCGGGAAGAGGATGATGATCCAACAAGAATATCCAAAGAAATGTATCCAAAAGCATTTGCCATAGTTGAAAAAATGGGTTACAAAGGACATGGTCTGGGACCAGAGGAGAAAGGAAGAAAAGCACCCATAAATCCTATCTCCTATAGATACAACAGAGGCTTGGGGTACACCCCGGTGCCTAAGATTACTATCGCTGGTGCCCCTTCTAGTCCTTCTTTGGATATTGAAAGCACTGACGAAGAGGAATTCCATGAAATGCCTTATGAATACGAGAAAGATACCTTCTTCGATGCTTACATCAATACCATCACCCTCGTAACCCCTCCCACTTCACATGAGCTACATCTTGTCCATCCTAAACTCATTGACTGGGGCTAATGAGACAAACCCAATTTAGATATCTATGTCAACGATAATGCTCTCATTTCTCTCCTAACAACGCCAAATATGGAAGATGGTAATAGAATTGAGGGTATTCAACTACACGAAAAGGGATACTTTGGTAGTCAAGTCAATGCCCTTATCCACAAAAAAGATAATAAAACAAAAAGATATGATTTCCTAGGTGAAAACCTCCCTGAGGCACATTTGGATGAACAAGAAATAAAAACAAAGGGCATATCTGAAAGTGAAAACCTGGAAAAGGCACTTGATGATGAGGGATTTGACCTCCCTACCATTGGTTACCTTCCACAGGACAAATCAAATTTGTTGATAGAAGAAATAGATAGCATCAACATGGGCACTGAAGTCATTCCAAAAAATGTGCTCATTGCCAAATCCCTCACCGAAATCGAGAAATAAGACTTCATCAACTTCCTTACAGAGGTTAAAATCAATTTTGCATGGTCCTATTCCGATATGCCAGGGTTGGATCCTGCCTTGGTGGTTCACAATTTCGCCGTTCGCCTAGATGCAAAACTTGTAAAACAAAAACTTCGCAAAATGCACCCGCATATTGCTCTCTTGGTCAAGGCAGAACTTCAAAAGTTGTTAGATGCAGAATTTATCAAACCCATAGACTATGTTGAATGGGTCTCCAACATTGTGCCTATCGGCAAACCTACTGGGGGCATCCGCATTTGCACAGATTTCCGAGATCTAAATATAGCTTGTCCTAAAGACAATTTCCCGCTCCCAAACATAGATATGATTGTGGATCTTACAGCAGGACATGAAATGCTATCGCTAATGGATGGGTTTTTTGGATACAACCAAATCAGGATAGCAGATGAGGATCAGCATAAAACCGCATTCACAACACCATGGGGTACTTTCTGTTACCGGGTCATGCCTTTTGGCCTTAAAAATGCTGGAGCTACATATCAACGAGCAATGACAATAATTTTTCATGACCTCTTGCACAAAATTATGGAGGACTATGTGGATGATCTGCTAGGAAAATCCAAGACAAGACAAGAGCACATCCTATTCTAAAACAGATCTTCGAAAGATTGGAAAAATACAAGCTGCACCTAAATCCTAAAAAGTGTGTGTTTGGCGTCACATCGGGAAAACTCCTAGGATTCATTGTTTCCCGCAGAGGCATTGAGGTTGATCTCACAAAAGTAAAAGCTATTATGGAAATGCCTCCGCCAAAAACTCTTAGACAACTACGCAGTCTCCAGGGAAAACTCCAGTCTGTCAGGCGTTTCATTTCATAGCTAGCCGACAAGTGCCATCCATTTGCACATTTGTTACGTAAAGACACAAAATTCAAATGGGATTGCCTCTGTCAAAAGGCCTTTGAAAAATTAAAAGAATATCTAGTATCACCTCTAGTTTTGATGCCACCTACCCCTGGAAAACCCCTCATTTTGTACATATGTGCTACTACAGTGGCATTGGGGGCATTGCTGGTGCAAACAGATGATCAAGGGAAGGAACACACCATTTACTACATCAGTCGGACGCTAGTAGAATATGAACTCAACTACACCCCCATTGAAAGAGCATGTTTGGCATTAGTATTCAGCACACAGAAACTATGACACTATATGATAAACAACAAGACAAAATTAAATGCTAAAATTGATCCACTTAAATATCTCCTGTCAAAAGCTGTTCTCATTGGAAAAATGGCTAAATGGGTCATGCTCTTAAGCGAGTTTGACATTGAATATGTGGACAGAAAGGCAATCAAGGGACAAGTCATTGCAGATCAACTGGCTGAAGCTCCACTTCCAAGCGACCATCCTCTTCTCATAGAATTACCAGATGAGTTCATTATGACTGTTACCACATCCTCCACATGGAAATTGTATTTTGATGGCTCCTACACTCAAAATGGATTGGGGGCAGGAATATTATTGGTCACACCTCAAGGAGATGGCATCCCCAAATCATACAAGATAGCCTTTGCATGTACTAATAACATAGCAGATTACGAGGCCCTCATCACAGGTTTACACTTGGCTATCCATTGGAAAATAAAGGAATTACAAGTCTATGGTGATTCCCAACTCATCATAAAACAAGTCAATGATGAATACTAGACAAAAGATGATAAAATCCTTCCCTACCATACCATGGTTGAAGATCTTAAGCAAAATTTCATGGCAATCAAGTTTGATCAAATCCCACGAATAAACAATAGGGCTGCAGATGCAATGGCCACCATTGGCTCCCTCCTTCAAATGCTAGCACATAGTCAGAAGTGTGAGTTCTTGGTCGAGCAATTGTTTATACCAGCATATGACCTACCAGAATCTGAAATGGTGTGTGTTCTCGTTGGTCCAGAGTCCCCTTGGTACCAAGAAACCTTCGCTTTCCTCAAAGACAACACCATTCCCCCACATCTCACCAAAACCCAACAACAAACTTTCATCCACCGATGTGCCCGTTACACCATCCTTGCAGACACCTTGTTTAGAAGGCATTTTGATGGTTCCCTCCTAAGGTGTTTAGATAAACAAGAAGCCGAATGGGCATTACGTGAAGTACATGAGGGAATCTATGGGGCACACTCAAGTGGACTCACATTGGCTAAAAAACTTTTGAGAACAGGATACTATTGGCCTAAAATGGAAGAAGATGCATACAACTATGTGAAGAAATGCATCCCTTGCCAGCAACATGGTGACAAGATTCATGCACCGTCACAAGAATTGCAGCCATTCATTACACCATGGCCCTTCTCGCAGTGGGGGCTCGATCTCATTGGGAAAATCCACCCTTCATCTTCCAACGGACATAAATTCATTATCACCACCACCGAATACTTCACCAAGTGGGTAGAGGCTATCCCTCTTACTTTCACCACCGGCAAGCAAATATCCAAATTCATCTTGAACTACCTAATCTGCTGATATGGCATCCCAAAAGTTATCATCACAGATAATGGTAAACAATTTAAAAACTAGGATGTCAAAGAACTCTACCAAAAATTCAACATCCAACACCGCTTCTCCACTCCATATTATCCCCAAGGCAATGGCCAAGCTGAGGCTTCTAATAAAACCCTAATAAAAATCCTCAAAAAGACAGTCAATGAAGCGGGCCATGATTGGCACGTCCAGATCCATCCTGCATTGTGGGCCTACTGTACCTCCATCTGCACCCCCATAGGCACCACTCCTTATTCCCTAGTATTTGGTTCTGAAGCTATCCTTCCCCTTGAGATCGAGATCCCCTCTCTAAAGGTATCACTGCAAAACATCCTACCAGAGGAAGAATATAGAATTGCCCGCTTACAAGAGCTAGAATTGTTAGATGAAAGGCACCTCAAGGCCTTGAATCATCTCCGGGTATATCAAAACCGTCTGCGCATGAGTTATCATAAAAAAGTCAGACCTCGAGAATTCCAAGTTGGTGATCTTGTCCTCATGGAGAATCAGAAAAATCTACAAGAATGAGAAAAGAAAGGCAAGTTCGAGCCTAATTGGCTTGGACCATATGTAATCACAACAAAATATGGATCAGGAGCTTATCAGTTGGCTACTCCTGAAGGCGATCCTTTGGATGATCCGATGAATATCATGCACCTCAAAAGGTTTTATGCTTAGTCCTCAGAAATTCTTAAATTGTCAAAAAAAAAAAAAGTAAATGAAAAAAAAAAAAAAGATCCTGAAAAAAATTGTCACTTTGGTGCAAACCTGGCAAACAGGCACCTTATGATACAAAAAAATTAAAAAAAAAAAAGAAAAAAAAAAAGAAGAAAAAATCAAAAAAAAAGAAAGAAAAACAATTCGTGGCGCTATGGGCAAGTATCTTGGTGAAAACCTCTATGCGGGTGCCAAGGTAAATAACCAGATCCACTGTCTATCAGGTCGATACTACAAATCATCTGCCATCCAGCCCACCCATGCACAACATTCCTTCTTTTCTGCCTCCCAATAAAACATGCATATGATGATGAGTCTTCGCCTAAGTCATGAACAAGAAATGTCCCAGTGAAATTGAGCTTTCATGCCTCTGTATAAGCTTCAAGAAGTCTTGAGAAACAATCCCAAGTCCATCCTAGTTCTACTCTTAGCAAGAGGTATCATTTGGTCGCAAGGAAGAGACTTGTTAGATTTTGTTAGATTTTTTCATATAGGCTTGCATCTTTTGCCCTACAAATGCCACTATTTACGACTGCCTGGGTTCTTCCATATCCAGGTATGTTATGATAGGTGCATACTGGGGCATATTTCATAGTATGGCATGTTTTGGATCCTTCTTGTATAAACCGGTGACCTGGTACTAGTGTTTATCAATACTTACCTTCTCGTATACAAGAGGTATCGGTGTGTTTGAGGGTTTCCTTGCACAAACCCACAACTTTGTATTAGTGTTTCTTAACACTTGCATTGTTGTGTGCAAGAAATTCCCATTTGTCTACAGAGTCAGTCCACGCCCTGGGTTTCTCATGGCATCCTGATTTCTATAAGCAGTGGTGCAAGTCACTCAGGGCAACATCAAACTAGGTTGGCTCTCAACATTTGTTGTACACAAAATCTCACCATCAATCCATCAAATCCTAAACTCAATAATCCCAGGGAGTTCTCAATTGCCCCCATTTTCCTCCGTAGTCTCGCATCTCTTATTCTTCTTTTCAAATACCTCACGACTACTTCATATATCTTCCTCATTTATCCCTTCCACCCTAATTTTTCTTCCTCTATTTTTTTTTTCCTCACATAATCAATTCTGATTCTAATCATGTCTTATCAAGGATGTATCCTTCCTGAAACCAGACATTGTGATCTGATCATGTCTTATACAGGATGAATCCTTCCTGAAACCAGACATTGTGATCTGATCATGTCTTATACAGGATGAATCCTTCCTGAAACCAGACGTTGTGATCTGATCATGTCTTATACAAGATGAATCCTTCCTGAAACCAGATGAGCTGATCATGTCTTATACAGGATGAATCCTTCCTGAAACCAGACACTCTGATCATGTCTTATACAGGATGAATCCTTCCTGAAACTAGACATTCGTTGTGATCTGATCATGTCTTATATAGAATGAATCCTTCCTGAAACCAGACGAGCTGATCATGTCTTATACAGGATGAATCCTTCCTGAAACCAGATGCTCTGATCATGTCTTATACAGGATGAATCCTTCCTAAAACCAGACATTCGTTGTGATCGATCATGTCTTATACAGGATGAATCCTTCCTGAAACCAGACGTTGTGATCGATCATGTCTTATACAGGATGAATCCTTTTTGAAACCAGACGTTGTGATCAATCATGTCTTATACAGGATGAATCCTTCCTGAAACCAGACACTTTGATCATCTTTGTCTTATACAGGATGAATTCTTCTTGAAACCAGACTGAATCTAGATCTTATCAATCGAATCAAATCAAATCTATCGGGATATCAATTTCACAAAACTTCAAAGATCAAATACCTCAATTGATCTCCCGAGGGGGCATCACCATACCGTAATCTATAAATCAAGAGCCGGGGCATCCTATCAAACCAATATCAACATCAAAACAAGATTATTCTTTGAATCAATGCGTCATCACACCTCGCTTCAAAGAGGGGCAAAATGTAGACACTTAAAAATAATTATTTTAATTATTTTTTAATTCCTCACATAATTAATTAATTAATTATGTTAATTAAAATTCTTCTCAATATTAATTAAATATAATTAATATTGTCACTATAGCATATGATTGATTTATTTAATAAATCAATCCCTTTCTTTATTCTTCTAAAAAATCAAATCCTCACAAATCTTCCTCTTAGCTAATTAATTTCAATTAATTAGTTAACCTACATGATTCCTACAAATCATCTTCTTAATTCATCATTAACCTAATAAATTCTTCTAGAAACTCCCCAAACTCACTTAACATTATTCTTTTAGTCAAATTCTCCTACAAATATAAATCCCACCTAACATTTCCTCTAATTCCCCTCCTAATGAGTCATTAATGGCTAATCATCATGATTAGCCACAAAGTCAACTCTTTGTCCTTTCATCCAGCCACTAGCTTTAAATGCTCTTTTTCTAGATGAATGTAAGATTTTCGAAATCTCACATTCCTCTAGGCATTTCCCTCTCCCAAGGAATTTTTAATTCCTTTTTATTCTTCTAATCCCCATAATATCCATTTTTGGAGAATTTTTAATTCCTCCAATGCATCTTGTAGAGTGTGGAGATATGAAATGCCTTTAAGGCATATTTCTTGGTCTCCACACCCTCTCTTGGACCTTGTGTGACCTCACAAGTAAATCTTAGCCCTTCATCTTGAATTCATCCTAGCTATCCATTTTCCTCTCCTCTTCCTATAAAATAGGGTTCCATCCCTTCATTCAAAACATCTTGAAATTCAGTAAGCTTATGCTGCCCTTTTGAGCCCAAGAAATCATCTTGGCAACTTGATCATCTCATCATTATCATTCATCCTTATCATTTGTGCACAATATTGGAGAGCCATCCACATCCAGCAATCAAAGGAGCACATCAAGTGGAGTATTATCAAGGGGCGCCTTCACTTCATCAAGCTCAATCCGAAGGAGAAGGTAAAATAGCAAGGTGAAATGGTCTTTTTATGATATTTTAGCATTCTGCATATTTATTTCGTTATGTCTTGATCAGTTTACCTTTCAAATCTATTTTTCCCTCTTCAATTGGTTGGCATGTTTCATTGTTCATCTACATGTTTCATTTGTTTTCGACCTTGAAGGATGTGCTAGTGTGTGGGTTCATGGAATCATTTGGAAATTTTTCATTCTAATGTTTTTTGGTCCTCTCTATCTCCTGGAGTGGACCCCAAATTTGATATTTTGTTCTGAGTGACTAAATTTATGTACTCATGTATATTCTATTTGTGGCTGACCTAGTGAAGAATTTGATGATTAATCTTGTATATAAGGAGTGTCGATGTATTAGTGAGTGTGTGGAATGAGTGTGAATTGATTTTTTGAAGGTGTGAAAGATCTACAATTAGATTTGGTAGTGGAGATGTGCAAAAGACATTTGTGAAGAGCTTTAATGATGATATTCTTAGTGTGATAGATTTTAGAGATTGTGTTTTGGAATCAAAAGAGTTTGTTATGATATTGATCACTTGATACAATGATTTAAGGTCAATTTCATGATCAGGAGATTTTGTTCATTCCAATTCAGCTATTCCTTTCTTTGTCGAAAGATAATGAGTCTCTTAGCAACTAGCTTTTTGTATCTTGCCTTGAAATAGTGAGTTTCAACTTTGCAAGTCATTTGTATCTTGCCTTAAGGTTGTGTGCCTTAGCTCTACAATTCCTCTAAAGAGAAGGGTGTTTAAGAGGCAACATTGTAACAAAATATTTATATTGTGAGTTTGATTCTCAATATGGTTTTTTCTTGATTGGGTTTTCCATGTGAATCTAGTGTTCATGTGTTTGTTGTGCTTCATATTTTCATGATTCCTTATTGTTGAGATTATATGCTTGTGGTTTAAAGTTTGAAGATAAATATTTAAGTGATTGAAGATCTAGATTGATTCACCCTCTCTCTTAGTCTTGTAGTGTATTCGACACTTCCATCATTCATTTTATTTCCCAAGAGGCCTCAACTTCACCATTTAGGATTAAGAATAAATTTGAAGACACCTTCTAGTATTGTTTTTGCACATTCAAATATTTCAATCTCTTTAACTCCCACCATGCAATAATAACTTTAGCTCTATTGTTTGAACCCACACCCAAATTACAACCATAACCATCAAATAATCTCCATTTACTATCCATTATAACTCCATCCACACTAGAGCCACCTGGTTTTGTTGGATACTTGAGTTCTTGTGCCTTGTTTTCATTGAGGTCGACTTATCTTGTGTTGTCATTGATGTCAGCCTATCTTGTATTGATATAGAAATAAGAATAGTATAGAAAATGTTTCTATTTGCAAGAAAGAGTATTTATGTACATTGTTGAATGTTTTGGTATTGATTAAGATGTTGTGGCATTTCTAGAAGATTGGTATAGTGGAAGCTTTTATATGCAGAAAATAATATTTAATGTCTCAATGAAACAATTTATTGTATTCCTCTGGTTTGTAAAGACTATATGTTATGGTTCTACATGCAATGTCTATTATCTATGTACATTGGAATATCTATTTAGTAGATGCTATATGACTCAATTGGTCAAGCTGATCACCATTGTTTTTTATAGTAAGGTTGTTTGTCAGAACAGGTTTAGAAAAAGTCTAGTGGATTTTGAACATGTGGATTTAGATGCTTCTATTTGGAGGATTTATTCATGTGATATATGCAATTTTCCAGTTAGTTGTCAAGTGGCAAATTGATTGGCAAGTGAAGTTATGATTTTTTGAGTTCTAGGTGTCAGCTATTCTGGTGTCTGGTTCATTGTGATGTTGTATTCTACTTGGATCATATTCTTTTGGTTCAAGTTTTATTTGGAGGATGTGTGTGGCTAACTTTTTGGGTCTCACCATGGTGTGTGTATATCTTCATTGAATTTCATGCATTAAAGAATGTATTTAGGCTGACTAGTTGGCATGCTTCATTGTTCATCTACATGTTTCATTTGATGTCAACTTTGGAGGATGTGCTAGTGTGTGTGGTTCATTGGAATAATTTTGAAATATTGTGTTGTAATGTTTTTGGGTCCTCTCAATCTTCTAGAGTGGACAACATTTGATAATTTAGGTTTGGGTGGCCAAATTCATATAGTAATGTATATTTTATCTGTGGCCAACCTAGTTAAGGGTTTTAATAATTAATCTTGTAGATAAATAAGCACACATGTATTAATCTATGTGTGGAAGGGGTGTGAATTGATTTATTGAAGGTGTGAAATACCTACAAGAGGATTTGGTATTGGAGATGTGTGAAAGACTGTGGTGAAGATCTTTCATGATGGTATTATCTACGTGAGAGAGATTAGAGATTGTGTTATTGAATCAACATAGTTTATTATGATATTGATTGCTTGACATAGTGGCTCGATATCAATTTCATGATCAAGAGTTATTGTTCATTCCAATTCAGTTATGTGTTTCTTTGTTGGAATACAATGAATCTCTTGGCAGATTTTGTATCTTGCCTTGAAATAGTGAATTTCAATCTTGCAAGTCACTTGTATCTTTCCCTAGGTTGTGGGCTTTAGTTATTTAAGTCCTCTTAGGAGAAGGGTGTTCTAAAGGCAACATTATAACATAATATATTTATATTGTGAATTTGATTCTCAGTATGGTTTTTTCCTAATATAATATATTTATATTGTGAGTTTGATTCTCACTATGGTTTTTCCCTAATTGGCATTTCCACATAAATATGGTGTTCATGTGTTTGTTGTGCTTCATACTTTCATAATTGTTCTTGCTGAGATTATATGCTTATTATTTAATGTTTCTAGATTAGTATTTAAGAATTAGAAGGTTTAAACTGATTCAACCCCCTCTCAGTCTTGTGGTGTGTTCAACAATTGGTACTAGAGCAAGGTTCCTCTTTTCAAGTTTAATTACTTGAGGAAGATCTAGGATGACTTAAAACTATACATTCAAGGCTCCAAAATTTGATGGCACAAATTATTCTTATTGGAGATAAAGGATGGAGTATCACTTGACTACTATGTTGGTTGAGATTTGGAAAAGCATTAAGAAAGATTATACTACTCCACATAATGGTCCTACAATTCTAGATGAAATCAAAGCATGTATGAGATTAATGCAAAGGCTATTGTTGCACTTGTTACTTGCTTGAATGATGCAATGATAAAAAAAATTGCAAGGGCTAAGCTAGTTAAAGAAATTTAGGATAAGTTGAAAGTATATTTGAATAAGATGAGAAGACAAGGAAAGACAAGATTAGAAATCTAAAGAAAAAGTTTGATAATGTGAGAATGTCTGATGATGAAAACATTCAAGGCTAAATTCATCGAGTGAATAAAATAGTAAGTTCTCTTAGAAGTGTTGGTGGATTGGTAGAAGAAAGTGAAGTCATAAGAAATATAGTGGCAACATTACCCAAAAGATATAAACCGAAGAAGTATGTCATTGAGGAAAGTCATGACATGAATAAATACACTGCGAATCACCTTCTTGGGTCACTTGCTACCTTTAAACTTGTACAATTAGATGCATCAATAAGTAAAGGAAGGAAACAATTAAACACCATAAAGAAGCCAAAAGATGAACCAAAATAAAATGAAGACTTGGATGAAATTGAAGAAAACTTTGTAAGAAGATTGAAGAGGGGAACTGGCAAGTATAGAGGTAAGTTACCCCTAAAATGTTTCAATTGTGGAAGAATAATATATTATACCTCTATATGTATGTATGAGGAAGATTATGGTGGAAGACCTAATGATGATAACAAAGGAAATGAAAACTATAGAGGGATTGATAGAGATATTAGAAGAGATGATAGAGACAAGAAGAAGAGAAATTTATGTTAAAAAAAGGCCTACTCATTTGAAGAAGAAGACACAAATGAAGAATAATTATTCATAGCTTTAGAAGAAAAGAATGATGGATGGTTTGGAAATCCAGAAGTCAAATCTGCTCTACATGGTAAAGTAGAACCAAAGGCATGGATAATTGACTCTAGGTGTTCCAATCATATGACTGATGATAGAGACAAGTTTATTAACCTTAAAAAATATGATGGTGGATTAGTCAAGTATGAAAGAGAGAAAGCTGCACTAATTTATGGAAAAGGAAGCATCTTTATTGATGACAAGCATAAAACTGATGATGTTTACTATATCAAAGGTATGAGAAATAATCTATTAAGTGTAATTCAAATATGTATCAAATGGTATAAGGTCAAATTTTGTGGGACTAGGTTTAAAATTAGAAAGGGAAGCTCCAGAAGATTGGTTGCAGAAGGTGCAAGAATTAATGACAATTTTTACTATGTAAAGGACAATAATGGAGGTAATTGTTTATTGGCACAAGTCTATAATCAGACCAAGGATGTAGCTATGATTGTGGCTACTCCTACTACTATAACAAAGATGAATATATTAGAAGATAAAAGTTGGGAAAAGATGATATATGAAGAACTGAATCAAATTGAAGAAAGTAGGATAGCAAAACCAGTACCTAACTCCATTGGCAAGAATTTGGCAAAAGACAACCAAAAGGAAGTTGGTAGAGAAAAAGTCATGAATAAAGAAAGGAATATTAGTCAAAAAATTTTCCCTTAGATTCAAAACAAAGATGTGTCTAGGAGGTCTCAAATTAAAATCAAGTTCACATCAACTTTCAATGGTAACTATTTCTCATGCAATATGATTAAACATAGAGCTAATGAATGCAAAAATAAAATAAGATCTCAATTGTTTAATGGTTAGTGTTAAATTTGTAAACAAGTTGGTCATAAGACTAATAAGTGTAGAAGTGGAATAATGAGGAATTTAAATAGTAGAAATGTTTAGACTTTCAATGGACATTGTTATACTTGTCGTAATCTAGGTTATAAATCTATTGAGTGTAGAAGAGTTATCAAAATAAGTGGGAGCATCAGAAGAGAGAGGAATATTATAGCAAATAAAAGTTCTTAACAACAAAGTCTGGTATTTTACAACTGTAACAAACTTGGACACATTGCTGAATTCCACAAAGGAAGAAATGGGAAGAATTTTTTGGTAAATAAGATTGATATCAATATAGAAAAGGACATTATACAAAATATGTGGGTAAAGAAATCAAGAGTGGATGAAAAATGTGTGGATGGATCCGCACCCTCTAGTGATGTCAATTCTTCTTCCAGTAATTAGATAGTATGCATTGCCTGAGGGGGATAGCAAAATAAAAATATTATGACCCCTCTTATGTTTTCTTTCTCAAAATGTTTTTCAGCATGGTAAAGATTCTTGTGTTTTCCTCTTCATTTGTGAGGTTGTGAAAGTATATAGAGAATTGTTCATACATATATATGGAGAAGTAATTTGGGCTCGTAGATGCTAGGTTGGAGCCAATTCGAAAGTCAATGCAGAATAAATATAATGTTCAAAAATTTTGATGACATAAAGGGAAGGTATATCTGTCTAGGTGGAGCCATTTCGCTCTACTTTTGTTTTTCTAGACAGGTTTTGTTTCTACTCTTGGGGAAGCAGATAAGGATGATATTTTTTCAATATCCTTGTCAGGGGGAGTAATGTCACCTCTTGTTACATTTTAGATGTGTTGTACTCATTGGGAGAATGAGTCTTAATCATAGAAAGAGTTATTCAAAGTTGTGCTTGTTATCCTTGATGTCAAAGGTAGAGAAAATTTAGTTTTGTGCCTTTCTTCCTTGATGTCAAAGAAGGAGAGATATACAGGTTGATTTCAGTTGTCTTTTTTATTAGTGGCACACATTTGTTTCCATCAATGACAAAGGGGGAGAATGTTGGAAACTTGAGTTGTTGTGCCATGTTTTCATTGATGTCAACTTGTCTTGTATTAATATGGAAGTAAGAATAGTATAGAAAATGTTTCTATATTTAGGAAACAATATTTATGTACAGTGTTGAATGATATGATATTGATGAAGATGTTGTGTTTCTTTCAAAATATTGGTGTACTATAAACTTATATATGTAAAAAATGATATATAATGTCTCAGTAGAATAAAATATTACATTCCTCTAGTTTGTGAAGATTATATGATATTATTATATATATGATGTCTATGCTCTATTTACATTGCACTATCTATTTTGGAGATGCTCTATGGCTCAGTTGGCTGAGCTGATTATTGTTGTTTCTGATAGTAAAGTTGTCTATCCAAACAAGCCCAAAAATGGTCAGGTGGCTTTCAGGTATTGTAGTTTGGAGGATATGTTCATGTGAGCTATGTAGTTTTCCAATTCAGTTATCAAGTAGAAAGTTGATTAGAAAGTGAATTTATGATGTTTTGAGTTCTATGTGTCAACTATTCTAGTCTTTAGCTAACTATGATGTTGTATTCTACTTGGATCATATTCTTTGGTTTGGGATTGCTTCGAGGCATGTGTATGGATAATGTTTTGGATCTCACCATGGCATGTGTAGATCCTCATTGAGTTTCATGCAATAAATAATGTTGTTAGGTTGACTGGTTGGTGTGCTTCATTGTCCATCTACACATTTCATTTGATGCTAACCTTGGAGGATGTGCAAATGTGTGTGGTTCATTAGAATCATTTGTAAATATTGTATTTTAATATTTTTGGGTCCTCTCTATCTTCTGGATTGGACCACATTTGATATTTTAGGTCTGGGTGGCCAAATTTATATAATAATGTATTCTATTTGTGACTGACCCAGTTAAGGGTTTTGATCATTAACCTTGTATATAAAGGAGCACAACTATATTTGATGTAACCAAATTACAACCAGACATTCACCATTAACATAATCATAAGAAACGAGAGAGAAAGAGACCAAAGATCATATTAATTTTTCTTGATTATTTACCAACTACTTTTCACAATGAAAAGAAAACACTATTTTAACTATAATCCCAAAAATTATCATTTTTGGTAGATTTTCACAAAATGTTTTTTTGCCATTGTTGGTAGTTTTTGTTTTGCCATTTTTGGTAATTTCGATATTTATCCCAAAAATTAGGAAATTTTCTAGAAATCTAAAAAAGCATTATTTCGGCACAAATTGCCAACTTTCTAACCTCATAAAGATTGAGTTCAAAAATAGAAAAAGGCAACTTTCAAAAATCTCAAAAAAATAGAAAATGCTCTTTTTGGAGCTCAAGATGAAGGAATCAGGCCTTGAAAAATTGATTCATTTGAGGTCCAACCATACTAGGTGTAGTTATAAATCTAAAAAAATCCTCATGATACACCTCCATGTCAAATTTCAGCCCGATCAGACAATTGAGTCAAAAGTTATGACCCCGCGAAGTTCCTACATCAATATTAGTGAGTGTTTGGAAGAGGTGTGAATTGATTTTTCAATGGTGTGAAAGACCTAGAAGTGGATTTGGTATTGGAGATGTGTGAAATATTATGGTGAAGAGTTTTGATGATGTTATTCTTGGCATGATAGAGATTAAATATTGTGTTCTTGAATCAAAAGAGTTTGTTATGATATTGATCATTTGACACAGTGGCTCAAGATCAATTTCATGATTAGGAGATCTTGTTCATTCCAATTCAGTTATTTTTTTCTCTGTTGAAAGAAAATGAGTCTCTTGGAACCTTTATGTATCTTTCCTTGAAATAGTGAGTTTTAGTCTTACAAGTCACTTGTATCTTGCCCTAAGGTTGTGCACCTTAGTTCTGCAAGTCCTATCAGGAGTAGGGTGTTCTAGAGGCAACATTGTAACATTATATTGTGAGTTTTATTCTCAATGTAGTTTTTCCCTAATTGGGTTTTCCACATAAATATGTTGTTCATGTCTTTTTTGTGCTTCATACTTTCATAATATTTTATTACTGAGATTATATACTTGTGATCTAAAGTTTGAAGATCGATATTTAAGAATTAGAAGGTCTAGATTGATTCACCCCCCTCTCAGTCATGTGATGTGTTCAACAAGGTTCTCCTTAGAGAAACCATCCAAATTACATTTGACCCAACCATCTTCAAGGGGATACCATCTACTCATCTTTCTTTTTAGGATGTTTGACCAGTTTATTTTAGATAGGTCATAATTTATACCCCATTGTTGTTTGATCGTAAGATCTTTATAGCTCAACATCATTTTAAATTACCCATAGGAAGCAATATTTATATTTTCTTGAATTTGTTGTTTATTTTACAAGATGAGTTTCTTATAATTTTTAGTTTGATCCCTAAATATGCAATTGTTTCTCTCTTTTTCATAACCCCAAAGAGACAAATGGGATAATTGGTTTGTAGAGATCCTCAATTATAGGATGAGAAAAAGGGAAACATCCTCACATTTCCATTAACTTTCCTTTATTAAGATTGTCAATTGTTAAAATTTTGCTATGAGTGCAAATCCATCAAAAATAGTTAACTTTAGGAGTGAGTTTGGGAATCCATACTTGATCCCAAATGAATGAACCTTGGTGTTCACAATCTAAAGGAGAGTAAGCTAATTTGATAGAGAATTTACCCGATGGAAGAAAACTACAAATCCATTCATCTTCCTTGTATTTATTAAGGAAACAACAATCTTCAATTAACTGATAAAGAACATTCAAATCTTGATCCCATCTATGTTGCTTGCCTCCTCTTAGACATCGAGATCCCATAAGCTACATTCTAAATTTTTTCCAAGTAGGATTCCCACATTCCCAGAAAACATAGTCATAAAAAAACTTACCATTTATGTTGCTCATAAATCTTTTTGAAAGGCTTAAGTTTTGGATAGATGAGAGTGCCAAATCCTTTTTCCAAACATCCTCTTAGGACAATGTGTTTTTTTCATTTTCCACCAACTTCCTTCCTCCTCTAATAATATGTTTCATTTTGAGTAGATTGCTCCAAACAACCAAACCACATGGAAGATCAGTATCCCATAGAAAATGACTAAGGTTTTCATTATGCATATATTTTTATTTTATTATAGTAACTGAGTCCTTAGTACCTTCCACAATTTTCCATCCAATTTTATCCAAAAGAGCTTTAATTAAATAATTTTATCTTTCTTATACCAAGCCCACCATTTTAATTAGATTTACACACCTTATCCCAACTTGCAAGAGCAATTATTGACTTCTCCTCCAAACCAATCCATATAAATTTCCTTTGAATTTGTTTTATTTTATCTGCAAGAAATTTGGGATCTTGAAAAGAGATAAGTAGGAGAATAGAATATTTTGCAAAGAGGCTTTGAGAAGTTGCAGTTTCCCTGCTTGGCTTAGGAGCTTACCTTTCCAACCAATCAATTTTTTCTCAATCCATTATTGTTACTTGGTGTTGTATGAGCAAAAGGTAGCCCCGAGTAAGTGGTAGGGAGATCAACTTCTTGATAATTAAAAAAAAAATATCTTTGTTTTAGTAAGCTTGTCCACATTGAAGACATCGACTTTACTTTTATTGTAATTAATAAACTACCCAAAAGCCTCCACATAGTTGTTTAGATTCTTCTTCTATCATTTCTCTTCAAGGATATAAGCTTCACAAAAAATAAGTGTATCATCCACAAACTACTAGTGAGAAGATAGTTGCAAGGAGGAGGCAAATTTAACCCCTTTTAACAAATTGGGGTTGACATATTTCTGAATATTTCTTCCCAGAACCTCAACAATAATATAAAATAGATAAGGGGATAGGGTGTTGCCTTGTCTAAGACCCCAACCATAGGAAAAATATCCTCAAGGAGATATATTTACCAACACAAAACAAGACAAATTAGAGAAGCATTCTATCAACATGTTAAAAATTCTTCATTGAATCCATACTTCTTTAGCACTTGAACTAAGAAAGACCAAAAGACCCTATCATAAGAGTTAGAGATATCAAGCTTTAGCATCATCCTAGGTTTCTTATTGGGGCCTATTGAATGAATTGGTTTGTGTAGTGAGCGCAACATCCAGAATATGTGTTTCTTTCACAAAACCTTTTTAGTTATGAGAAATCATTTTACCTAGCACAAATTTAAGCCTATAAACCAATATATTAGAAATGATCCTATATAAAGTATTACATAGGATTGTAGTTCTATAATATTTCATAGAAGAAACATAATGAGATTTTAGAATAAAAAGAAATGAAAGTGGAATTCACTTGCTTTAGCAATATACTTGATCTAAAAAAATCACTAACAATATTGAAAAGATAAAAATCCAACACATCCCAAAAATCCTGAAAGAAGGCAAGTGAGAGCCCATATGGGCCTAGTGCTTTGAAGTACCTAAAGGAAGACACAACCTCTTTAACTTCCATAATAGAAATAAGTTTTACAAAATATTTTAAATCAACATCATTGATAACCTCTAGGATCACTTCAAGAAGATCAACAAAATTAGTAGGGACGCACACTAGTATTTTGGAAATCAAAAAATAATTAAACAACAACCTCAACTATCTCCATTTTCTTATAAAAAATTGAGCCATCTTCTTTTTTGATATTTCTAATTCTATTCTTCATAGTGGACTGATGTGAAAACTTTATATTTCTATTTGCCTTTGTTAGCCACTGAAACTTTGATTTTTGTTTCTAGAAAACCTCCTCTTCCTTTGATAATTTCCTATTACTAGTATATGCTTTGTTATCATTGATGTCAAATAGTGTGTTTTGGATGGGTTCTGGTTCAGATATTAGCAGAGTTAGCTACAATATTGAAGTATTTGTAGTTATGCTTTTGGACTGAAGGTCACTATGATTTGTACTATGGTTTGGACTTTGACAAGTTGTGTTGGCAGTTGATTTGATTGATGTTGGCATGTTGTTGATGGTGAGGATAGTTGGAAGCTTAATCTTTCTAGTCTAGGTGTTGCTTGTTTTGGTCTTGACTTTTGCAATTGTGAAATGATATGATTGGTACACATGTTCAGGTTATGCTATCAAAATTAGATGTAACATATTTTTTTGGTCTATTGTTGCACATTTCTTTTGGTTTTGGTATGGATTATGTTTTGTGCATTTCATATTTTGGTCCGATTGTATATCTTCGGTTGAAAATGTGCATACACATTACAATCTTTCTTTCGATCGACTTCGTGAGGATGTTTTTACTCCAAATTGATATATATGTGATGATTTGTTGAAAATAAATACAAAGATATATGTGTGTGGAATTCAATAGTGAGTGTGTGTGCAACTTGATGTAAGGATATCGATGTTATTAAAGTTGCTATAGTAGAAGGGATTGTAGTGCAGAGGAGACAATTGGTATAGGAGCAATTATCTAGAATCTTGTAGGTCTGGATATTTCAGTAAGCTTAGAATTTGTGCTACAATAGAGACTGTAATAAACGTAATAAGATGCCTTTTCTCATACAATTCTTTTTCTGTGTCATAATTTTGTATCTTGCCTCGATGTAGTTAGAATCAGAGCACAAGTGTTTTTGTTATATCTTGCACCAAGTGTAGTTAGCCATGGTTCACAAGTCTAGAGTAGTGAGCTCCATTTTTGTAAAACACTTCTATATAGTGGATTAATTCTATGAGTTGGCGCTTATCGTGGTATTTCCCAGTTTGAGTTTTCCACCTATAGAATATTGGTGTTCATGTGTGATTGATGTGGATGTTTTATGATTCACCTCCCCCCCCCTCAACATCTTGTGTGTGTTTAATAATTGGTATCAAAGAAAGGTTCCTCTTGAGTAATATTAACAACTTGAGGTAGATCTAGAGTCTTGAACACTATGTTTGAGGAAGAGCTCAATGATATGGATGCTTTAGAACAAGGAGATTGGGATGGTGTTGAAGGAGTTGTTGAGATGAAAGGAGAACTAAGATTTGTATTGGTTGATCTAGATGAGTTCACAGGCAAATATAAGAAGGAAGTTGAGAAAATTTTATTCTTAATGGGTTTATTGGATAAAGGAAAGAAGCTATTGTTGAATATGAAACAAATCTTGATGATACGACTAGTGAATGTTTGAAATTAGAAGTGATGAATCTAAAAAAAGGAACTCAAAGATGCTAAAGATCAGGTCAGTAATGGCTTGAGTCTGAAAGGTGGAAATGAGATATGAGAATCTATTTTGCAGTTTAAGAATAATGAAGATATTGACAAATGCTCAAAGATCAATAAAGAAAAAGTGAAAGAAATGAAGAATGCTACTGAAGATAAGAAGAATTTCAAGCCTAACCCAAAATTTTGAAAGTTTGTGATGATCTGGAGACCTCCTATTTCTTCCAGGCATTTATCTTTCAAACTAAATTGTTTTTCATGTAATTTAGTAGGACACAAAGTAAATGAATGTAAAAATCAGAAAAGGATTTATTCTTTCAATGGAAATTATCATTATTGCAACAAGTTTGGACACAAGGCTAGTGAATGTAGAAGGTGAATGAATATGAATAGATATATCAAATCTTTCAATGGATATTTCTATGATTGTAATGGATATGGGTTGTTGGAACCAAGGAACACTGAGAGGGGGGGATGAATTAGTGTTCTACAGGTTATAAATTTTTTTGACAACCTTAAACCACCGAAAGCATAAGCATGGAACTAAAATGCAGAAACATAAAACAATCAACCACAAAATCATACCACCGGGATTTTTTATGTGGAAACCCAAATGGGAAAAACCACGGTGGGATTTGAACCCACAATATTATTCTACTATGACCAGTAGAAAAATAATATTACATGAAGGGGAATGCACAAGAATTCAGGCACACTATCTAGAGCTTACAACTCAATTACAATAAGGGATACAACCATGGAAGGCTCACTACCTTACAAATAAATTACAGTGATGGATTACAATGACTGAACTCCAAAATAGCATCTAATAATGCCTTGATGAGTTTTGGTTAAGTGCCAAATCTTTGACTGTATCTGTTCTGCAACTCTACTTTGTTCTTTGTCTTAGTCAGCTATCAGATCAAGAATGCGCACGTGAAACTATGCTACAAAGGATTTTTGATCACCACACACTCACATACAATCATATCACACACCAAAAATACATTCTCCACCGGTCTTATATATCTGCAATCATAAAATAGTCATTTATCAAGTTGGCATGTAGTGTAATGTGTAGAATTAAGTCGTCTTGACCGGATCAAAAAAAGCAAAAGCGGATCACCAAAAACATGATAACGTGATGTCTCTATGTCAGACCTATCATCCCATGCATGATTCATAATATCGCAATCACTAGAAAAATTTCAAACCAAAACTGCTCTGCTCAACCCAAAATACCGATTAACAGGTTACCAGTTCACATCCACTTCTGGTTATCAAGATCCATGATCACCAAATGGGATTCTCAAGAAGAGTTTCCATTAATGATAACCCTAAACCATTAATAAAGAATTGATAGCCACCATATGAGTGTCAATTGCCAACAATCTCCCCCTTTGGCATTGATGGCAACACTCGTGAAAAATGACTAAGTGTTGAAACCTGTACACTGGATCAAAATTTCTATCAAAATTTTTAAGGCTCCCCCTTAGATCAAGATCTCAAAAACCTATAACATTCTCTGTACATTTTTCACCTTTACTCTCCCCCTTTGATAGCAATGCCAAAGATGGGGTTCTATCCAAAACTTATATACAAGGATATCTACTGAAGACTTTATACATACTTGAAGATGTCAGCAAAAATAGTCTTCAAAAATCCTAAGTGGTTATCCTACCCTATCTTCAAGTTATCCAAAACTATAATGAATACACTAAAAACATAGGCATGAATCTCCACATCCTTCAACTTAGTCAGAACAGGTTGTCCCATAGCCTTCATGCAATCAAATTTATTGCTCAACATGGTGTCCAACCAAGGGGCAATTAGATTCTGAAGTTCACCAACTCTTCTCAAAATTATGTCCTTCTTCATATTAAGGCTCGAGATTTAATTATTGATAGCCATTATCTTCCCTTCTATACTTCTGGTTAAGGATACTTTAGAATCAAAGGATTGTGAGATACTAGGTAGCTTACCCTGGAAAATACTTATTTGCTTGTCTATGCTAGCTGTGAAATCTGGCAAAATTAGACAAGACTTATATATTTTACCACCTTCAGTCAATGCCTCTAAAATAGTCTGCAAACTTTTATTCAATCTTACTCTATCATTCTCTATCATTTTCTAGAATGTTTGCATACGAACCTCCTGGAATCTATCTAATATTGGCTTGGTGACGAACTTCTCTAGAGAATCAAAATTGGTGTTTATATTATTAATCAATTACAATAATTTACCAGAGGGGCTAGAATTGGGATCTAGTTGCACACCCAAAACCACCTTCTGCAATACATCAACTGACATCAGAATAAGCTTTTCATCTTCATTCTCTGATTTGACTAGATCTTGACTGGCCTAAGCTTGTATTGTTGTTGCAAGAATCAACTTCTTAGTTGGTGACATTTGTCCAATATCAAGGGGACCATAAAGATTGATTGAGATTTGAGGTAGGGTCCTTGTCCCTTTGATAAGAAGAGTGTCAATTGCTGGAACTCAACAACTCTTTTTCCTTTATCTACCTTAGCATCTTGCACCTCTATCTTCTTTGGCTCCTTTACCTCAACATCATTCAATTTATCATGTGCACCAGTGTTACCACTTGGTGCAGTGTCATCTTTTTGAATCTCAGGGATTTCTTTAATGTTCTCTACAACTGGAGGATTTTCACTAATATCATCATCAAGAGTTACATGGCCTTGAAATTTTGGATGTCCCTCTATCTAAGTTTCATCCTTTTGATCACCAAAGACACCTTCCTTTACTTCCGAATAGGAAGTCAGAACTGCATCACTATATAAAGGATTGTTCATGACCCTTCTCCAGATTTCCTTAGTTTCCTTGCTCACTTCTTCAACTCTACCAATCATTAACTTGTTCACCCCATTTCTTCTTTTGAATTCTTTCCTATTTACTTCCTCAATGAGCCTTTTGGCTTCATCTTGGGAGATACAAGTGTAGACACTAATCAATTCGCTCTCTCTCTCTCTCTCTCTCTCTCTCTCTCTCTCTCTCTCTCTCTCTCTCTCTCTCTCTCTCTCTCTCTCTCTTTCTTTCATTTTTTTTAATCTATTTTACTAGATGTCAACCTCCTCACATCAATAATATTATACAAATCCTTAGAGATACTATGCTCCAGTTCAATCAAAGTTTTACTAAAATTGTGTAAATACAAAATAGGAGCTTCCTCGACTTTCCTTTGATCTTTCTCAACTAGCTTTTCATAGTATGCACCAATATTCTTCAAATTTCCATCAACAATTATCTCATCTATTAATTGATCTATTATCATTGGAGGAACAAATGTATATTTACCTTGCAAGTCACTAGTTTGAAGATCATCATCAAGTTGTAATTTTATCTTTCTTCCCCTCTTGGGTCTTCTGATAGGGGTAGGTTCTGATTTAGCTTTCTTTCTCTACTCCACACCACCAAATTATGGTTTCCTCACAACTCTATCAAACTCTCTTTTCTTCTTGGCATTTCCTTCTTCTTTGTCTGATTCAGTCTCAGATGCCATCAGAGATATAACAACATAGGTTCGCTTGGGTTTCTCCTTTTCCTTTAAAACTCCCTTTCTGGATGAGCTCTATCCTATAGATCATATTACCAGAGTAGGGGAAGACTTGGTCTCTTTTGGTTTTGCTTTAGAGGGAACCAGTTCAGCCTTAGGCTTCTTTTATTCTTCCTTAGCTTCCATGTGAGCATGCTTCTCCCTATCTTGTTTTACTACCTCTCTAGTAAATCCCATCTACACAACCACCTCTTCAACCATTTTAGATACTTTTCTATTTCTTGTAGGCTCAGTGAACTTCTTGTGCAACTCCATGTCTTTTTCCTTAAATGTGCCAAACCTTAGTTCATTGGGGTCCACCGGTTTGCTTAGAAGATGTTGAACATAAACTTCAAGGGTCTGACCATCCACCTCATAACCCATCATCAAAATCCAGATTGTTTGGGCTCCACAACTTCCATGTGATATTGGTCTTTGTCCACCATGAAGCAGATAATCTTCTCAACTTCTCAATAATCTCTTTGGGAATCCTTTCTCTATCTCTCATCCTATTTTGGAAAGTCTTAAAGAAACTCCACAAGGTTGCTATTTGATTTTCTTTATTTCCCAGTCTTTGCAAACCTTGTTTGATCTAGGTGGTCAACAGTAAATCAAATTCCCATTGCACTTTGCTTGTACCGAGAATTTGGTTCATGAAGTAAAATGCCAGACAGACAATTAAAGAACTGAACTTAAATACATTCTTTTTATCAGTTTTTATCTTCTTTATATTGCTCAGAAGCTCCTCAAGAAGACCTGAACAAAGATCATACTAAGTGTCTTCCTTCACCATCTGATATACTACATAAATAGTTGTTCTGGAGACTGGGTTTAGTCTACTATACTGGTAGACCTTGTAACCAATGATCATAGACATAAATCTCACATCATGCTCTCAGATATCATCAATTGTCATAGATCTATTATCAAATTGTGCACCGGTTCCCTTTGTGATAGTTGTTCTACCCACCTTCCTCAAATTAGGTTTATCATCAGTTTGATGTAGACATGTGACTAGATGAATGGCTTGCTTGGTGATTTTGTAAGGCTTGTCTAACCAGATAAATTCATCATGCACACGACTCAGAATATACCTCACCCATTCACCTTTATCTAATATGGGGAAATGCACAAACTGTGTGAAAACCTTCCTCTACAATTACACATATTTCAGTTTAAGATTTCCATTCTTGTCCTGAAGGTGTTGATTGTAAAGTTATAGGATCCCTCATTACCAGTTTCTTCAATATTACAGTGAATATAGGCTCTTACATCATCAACATGCAAAACACTGTAGGGAATGGATGAGAAGGCACCATTTGGATCATCCTCAACTGACTTAAATGGGTTCTTCTTAAATTATGGCCTTGCCCTTTCCAAAACCTCTACTACCAAAGGAGTATTAACAAAAGATGATGCCATTATGAGAAATTTAGGGTTAAGAGTGTTCTTCTATTAATACCTCTTGCATCTATCAGATGTACATATACTCTTTGTTGAATTTGCTTTAAGTTATTAGATCACCTTGATAACTAGTTCGCCTTTCTCTGCTACTTCACTCACATTGTGAGAAATGATTCACATTTACCCTTTTTAACTTTGCAAACCCTAATTTCAAGTTGACATAAATGCCATGATAAAGTTCAATCTGATGCCTTGTTTAGCATCAATAAACTCACCAAATGATCTAGGGATCCGGATAATCATCTCCAAGCATCTGTAATTTACCATGATCGATCATAGATCTCTCCAAGGGGGCTCTACAATATTTTGCATGAAGATTCCACCCTCTAAGGCCAAATGCCTTAGTTGCCGGATGAAGATCCTGCACCGGATTCAAGTACAGATCCATTCTTCACCTCACATTCATCCTTTTTAACCCACATCTTCTCATGTTTGTCTCTGATTTCCTCTATCTTTGCCTTACCTTTATCATTAAGTTTGTTCTTGTCTACTAGAGCACTCTTGTTCGCATTTTTTCTCTTACAATGTTTTGCAATGTGATCGGTTTTATTGCATGCATGAAAAACAACATTTTGGATAGGTCTGAATTTAATTTGATTTGGTCTTATCCTACATTAGTTAGAGATATGTCCAAACATCCCACAAGCATAACATCTCTTGTTTTGAAAATTATTCATTACTGCTCTACACATATTTGAGTTGTGACCGAAATTATTGCATATGAAACATTGACCGGTAAAGGTGGGAAAATTGTTCACATTATTCACTCTATTAATCATCTTACTTCTACATTGATTTGCCATATGACCAAATTTATTGTAAGTAAAACATATACCATTGAATTTATGAGCATTAGGATGTCTTACCAGAGGGTTTTTGTTCTTCTTCTGATTAGCTTTTGCATTGCCTTGTCCAGATCTGGAGGATTCACCTTTCTCGAATCGAAGTCCACACATGTCCTTTCCATGTCTTTGAATTTCTAACATCTAATCAAGCCTTGCTGAGCTGGCATTGAATTTTTCTTTGTATTCATTTGTAGTAGAAAGTTCATCTCTTAAGGCAACAATATATCTCTCAAGTTCTTGACTATTGTTCCTTGATTGTGTCAATGTTACCCAAATTTTGCATCAGCTAAATTTTGGTGGCCTATTACAGGCCTTACATAGTACAATTGGAGGAAGGTACACAAATTTTTTTCACAAGCTCTTTATTTTGCATGTTATTCTTTAAAGGCCAAAATTAATTTCATATATACAAATATTTTAGACAAATGATAACAAAAGATTGCATAGAAATAACTTTTTATTACAAAAAAATGTGTAAGGTGTCCCACACAAGCCATGGGAATAGCTGACATAGCTATAGGCATATAATCTAATACAATTATTCTTCTAAGCTATATAAATAAATGAAAGAATGAGAATGACAGTGGGGTCACCCATCATTGTCTGGAATGAGGAGCCCGATCTTGAAGGAGTGGTTGAGTTTTCATCTACTCGTCCATCTTTAGTTGCTTCCACTCTCATTCTCATAGTACCTGCAAGAGAATTGAAAAACATGTTAAAGCAATGAGGATAACTATACTGTCACACTCAAACTCATCAAAATACATATCCTATTATGCATAAGAATATCAAAATATACATCTACAACTATCAGAATGTCAGATTTAGAAGCAAAGGAATCAATGCAGAGAAGGTGCCATGATATAGCAACAAGTATCATTTTTATCTAACTTGTTCATTTCATGTGCAGATACAAGTACATATATAGTGTATTACTGATTTATCATACAAGCATGTGGGGTTAAATGAGGCTCCCACAATGGTTGAGCCCAACATGCTAACATGACAACATGTCTTCACTAAACATGGGCCCATCATTCATAACAGTGGGCCTTCAAGGTCACTGTTATGAATGACACATCTCTGCCCGAGTGGAGGCATGTTGACATGAAAAAGGCTAGAAAACCCTAGTAGGGTCTCAAAATGACTAAGTTTTCTTAGTTTTTATGCAATAAATAGATTCTCATAAGCACCTATGTGACTGTCAGAAGCCTAAGATAGTTGTGTGGACATGATATAGAGAAAAGAACAACCACTGCTACACAAAAATCAATCTTGACAGGTATGAAAGACTGAGAATAATAGGATGATTGCAAGTCCTCACAAAGATGATTCAAACATTGAGATAGAGCAACCACAATACAATTTGAACTCAAATCTTATAGATGAATATCAAAAAGTAAGTGGAACAATGCAATGATCAATATAACTATCATAGAACCACAATCTCATACACAATTTTAATGCCAAAGAGAATGTGGTCTTGGTGTCAGGTTGATGTATAAGGTAGTAAAAGCTTGCCATATTGTACAGGGTCATAGAAATCAGCTTCATGGAAGGTTACTAAAAAGAGATCTTTTGAAAGACAGGCATGAATATACAGAGATAACAATAAGAACTGTACTAGTCAGGGACATTCATTGAGTAAGTGCACTCATATTGCATCTATTGGCATTTTGCATAGAGATTGCATTAATGATATGTTGTCATTGATGTCAATTGAACTAGTAATGGTATTCATGTTATTGCTGATAATGTTGTTTTTGATATTGGCTAGTAACCGGTAAGAAGAGCTTTGTGGAAGATGTTGTAAACCGGTATGGTAAGTCTATGAGTTGAATTGGTAAATTGGTGTAAAGGGTTAAACCTTTCTATGCAATCTAACTGGTAAACCTGATCAGTTGTTAAACCCTAACAGATCAAGTTTGTTGGTTTATTATCTAATGAGCGGTAATGATGGAGACACGTGTGATCATTGTATGAGGATAAGTATAAATTGTTTTGGCGCGTTTGTTTATTGTCTAGGGAAGGAGAAAAGTGGATTGCATCTAATGCACAGTGCATGATGAGTTACAAAGTCTGATTAAGCGATGATCATGAAGCAGTTAGAATTTTCTTGAAGAATGTGAAGAGATTGTCATGATTTCTAATAGTCAAGATTGGACCAACTTGTTTGTAATCTTGATAATGAGAATTAGGTTTTTGTTGTTTTACTGACCTAATTGATTTATATTTAAGGTCGATGAAGTTGTTTGTAAAGGTTGTTGGTTGGCAAGATTGGCAGAAACCTATTGAGTGTGTTGTTGCCTAACCAGTGAATGGATATGCACTTTGAGTGAAGGCAGATTGAAGCTTAAAAGGATTTGATCAAGCAAATGTAGTGCTATTCAAATAGATCAAGAAAACCTATTGTTTTCTAATAATTACAGCAGAAGTGAAATCCCTTAACCGGGTAAGCTCTAACAATCTTGGTTACTCATTAAATCCTCTAACAAGGTGGTCCATTAGCTTGGATTCTTAAATCCTCCAACGAGGTTACTCCTAATAGGGTATTGTGCTTTTCATCAAGGCATATTTGTAAGTCCCTTAACCGGGTGATTCCTAACTAGAATTGGTTCTTAACATGACTTATTGTAAAGCTTTAACATGCTTGGATCCTAATAGCGTGACCTTTAGAAGAGTTCAAATAGCTATCCTTGTGAGTCTCATCTCATCATGGTTTTTACCTATTGGGGTTTTCCACATATAAAAATTTGTGTCAAGTGGTGAATGTTTTTGTGGTTATGATCTTATTTGTTGATTTGATTAATGTCTGACAAGGTATGATAACTAGAAGAATTAAGAGATGAATATGTTGAGTTATGATTAAGCATTGTTGATGTTTACAAGATTGAAGTTGTTTATTGTTAAGTTGTCATAACAGTCAAACCAATTGATGTCAAGTATTCTTATGAATATTGATCTTGACTGAGATATGTTTACTTTGTGTGATTGAATTTGAGTTTAGGAACTTTGTATCAGTTTTTCAATATACTGATTCAGCCCCCCTCTCAATATTCTACTGGATACTTATTCTTTCATTATACCATCAATTGGTATTAGAGATTCTCTGGTCCTCTTTAATCTAAAAGCCTAACAACTTGAGGAAAAGATCTTGTAGATCATGACAAAGAAAGAAGATCTGAAGTTCAACAAAGATAACTATAGAATATGGAGTGATAGAATGAAGATTTATATTAAGAGTCTTGGTAGTCAATATTGGGATCATATAGGAACTAAGTATATTACACCTACTGGAATCCTAACTGATGATCAGAAGAAAGAACAACAAGAAAATCACCAAGCATTGGAGGCTATTATCAATTCCCTGTCTGATGCTGAATATGTAGATGTTCATGGTCTTGAAACTGCACATGAAGTGTGGCAAAAAATTGAAGAGATTTATAGAGGTGATGAACATGTTAAGATTGCCAAAGAGGAGAGTTTAAGATGAAAGTTTGATGACATGAGAATGTTCGAAGACGAGAGTATCCAGCAATATGGTTAAAGGATTAAAGAGATAGTTGGTGAAATAAAGAGTGCAGGAGGGAAAGTGGAAGATGCCATAGTAATCAGTAAGGTACTAAGAACCCTGCTATCGGTCTAGGCTATCCGAGTTGTAGCTATTCAAGAGCTGAAATCCATTGACAAGACAAAGGTAACTTGGCTCTATTATTGGCAAACTTACTAATTTTGAACTAAATGGCTATGATGGTAGTGTACAGAAATCAGAATCTACTTTCAAAGCTTCTATCTCTAACCCATCTATGAGAAGAAGTAGAGATACTGGCCATAGCTATGAATCTAGATCCAACAAAGATACTGATGATGAGGACAACTTAGTGGAACTTGAAGCATTGTTGGCAAAATGACTTCCTAGAGGCACTGGTAAATATAGAGGTAATCCACATTTAAAATGTTTTGCATGCAACAAGATTGGTCATATAGTAGCTAATTTCCCTAATGGTGAAGATGCATAGAAGAGAGACAAATTTAAGAAGTATAAGGGTAAAGGCAAGAGAGATTGTCTTGTAGCTATTGATAGTGGTATTACTGATGAAGAATCTGATGATGATGCTAGTGAAGATATTGTGTTTGTAGCTATTAAGGAAGAAATATCATATCATAAGGCACTAGTATCTAGGATGGATAACTTTGATGATTGGATCATTGATAGTGGTTGTTCACATCACATGACTGGTGATCAGAGAAAATTTCTTTCCCTGAAGGAATTTGATGGTGATGTTTTCAGATTTTGCAATGACTTACCATGTATGGTTAAAGGTAAGGGATATATTTCTCTTAATAGGAAGAGCAATGCTGGCGATGTCTATTGGGTTGAAGGAATAAAGCACAATCTTTTGAGTGTGGCACAACTTAACGACAGAGGATACCCACTGGAGTTTAGAAATGGTATGTGCAAAATCTTTGACAATAAAGGTGAATTGATTGCAACTGGGAAACAGACCAGAGGTAATCTATTTCATCTTAATCCTAAAGTTAGCAACTGTTTGATTGCAAAAATAGATGATAGCTAACTTTGGCATAGGAGATTTTGTCATATAAATTTTAACAATATTGTTAAAGCAAGTCTAAGACAGTAAGAGGTCTTCCTTAGCTAAACAAACCGATTAATGCTCTTTGTAAAGAATGTCAGTTAGGAAAGATGACTTCTTCAACTATCAAGAGAAAGTTCTTCTCAGCAGAGCACTTGTTAGATTTGGTTCATATAGATCTATGTGGACCAATAAGAACAAGAAGCATTCAAGGTGATAGATATTTCATGATCTTCATGGATGATTGTTCAAGGATGATGTGGGTCACATTCTTGAAGGATAAGAATGAAGCTTTTGGTAAATTCAAGGCATTCAGAGCCTTAGCTAAGAAAGAGAGTGGCAAAAAGATAAAATATCTGAGAATGGATCAAGGCGGTGGATTTACTTCTGAGGAATTCACTAAGTACTATGATGAGAATGGTATCAAATTACAACTTTCCGTACCAAGGACACCACAACATAATGGTATAGTAGAGAGAAACAACCGGTTAGTGGTTGAAGCTGCTAGGACTATGCTGATACAAGGAGGTGTAGCAAAAACATTTTGGAAAGAAGTTGTAAGTACAACTATCTACACAATGAACTGAGTTCTGGTGAAAAGAGTTAAGGACAAGACCCCTTATGAATACTGGTATGGGAGATCAGCTGATGTTATCTATTTTAAGATATTTGGAAGCAAATGTTTTATTGAAAGAGGGGATTACATAAGCAAGTTTGAAGCTAAGAGTGATGAAGGCATATTTCTTGGCTATTCCACCAAGAGTAAGGCCTATAAATGCTTCAACAACCAAACACAGAAAATTGTTGAGTGTCGATGTTCATGTAGATGAATGTCCTAAATTTTCAAATGGAACTAGTTCTGAGAAGAAGGATGAAGATCCTTGCATTTTGATTTTGGAACTTGAAACTGTTAAATCAGAAACTGGTAAAGCAAATCTTGATGTACTTGTTCAATCAGAACAAATAAATTTAGAAGAAGATGATAATGAAGAAGCTGAACCTGAAGAGAATGATCATGTTATTCCAAGGTATGTGAGACTAAATCATAGTCTTGAATAGATTATTGGGGATAAGGATGCTGGAGTACTAACAAGAAGGAGAATAAGAGAGAATTCTTGCATGAACTCCACCTTTGAACCTAGAAGTGCTAAGGAGGCATTTGGTGATGATCATTGGGTGAAATCTATGGAGGAGGAGCTAGATCAAATTGAGAAGAACAACACTTGGACCTTTGTACCTCGATCAGTAAATAAGAATGTTATAGGTACTAAATGGGTGTTTAGAAACAAGTTAAATAAGGATCGTGTTGTAGTTCACAACAAGGCAAGATTAGTATGCAAAGGTTATGCGAAAGAAGAAGGAGAAGATTATGGAGAAACTTTTGTACCAGTAGCAAGACTAGAAGGTGTCAGAACATTACTTGTATTTATAGCTCATAAAAAGTTCAAAGTATACCAGATGGATGTTAATTTTGCATTCTTGAATGGGATACTGGAAGAAGAGGTTTATATAGAGCATCTTGATGGTTATGCATTGACAGATAAGGAAGACATGGTATGCAAATTGCATAAAGCTTTGTATGGATTAAATCAAGCACCCAAAGCATGGTATGAATGACTTCACACTCATCTAATGAAGATAGGCTTTGCTAGAACTAGTGATGACAACAACATTTATCTCAAGTTTGAAGGAGATGAAATACTGGTCAGTGAAGTATTTGTTGATGACATTATATTTGGAGGTAATGATGAAATGAGTAATTATTTTGTAGATGAAATGAAGAATGAGTTTGAGATGTCATTAGTAGGAGAAATAAAATTTTTCATAGGCTTGCAGATACAACAAATGAAGAATGGGATTTTCATTACTCAATCCAAGTATGTGAAAGAAGTTTTGAAGACTTTCAGTATGAGTGACTGTAAACTAGTTGGAACCCCAATGGTTACAGGTTGTAAGTTGTCCAAGGAAGATGCATCTAAGTCTGTAGATGAAAAGGAATACATGTCAATGATTGGAAAATTACACTATGTTGTTCACATTTGACTGAATATTGCCCATGTAGTTGGTATTGTTGCTAGATTTCAGAAGAATCCAAAGGAGGAACATCTGATGGCAACCAAAATAATTTTTAGATATCTAAAAGGTACTATTGACTATGGGTTATGGTATCCTTATGGTGGAAATTTTGACTTGAAATCATACATAGATGCTGATTTGGAAGGAAATATTAATGACCAGAAGAGTATTGCCAGTGGAGCATTCTTTCTAGGAGGAAGGATAGTTTCATGGAGTAGTAAAAAATAGAGTTGTACTTCACAATCTACTGCTGAAGCTGAGTATGTAGAAACTTATATGAATTGTACACAAGCTATGTGGATGAGGCACATTTTGGAAGGTTTGAAGATGGAAATCTCAGAACCAATTAAGATTTTATATAATCATACAAGTGCAATTAACATTTCAAAAAACCCTATTTTGCATGCAAGGACTAAGCACATTGAATTGAAGTATCACTTCTTGAGGGAAAAAGTTCAAAGTAAAGATGCTATCTTGGAGCATCTTTCTACCAAGGAGAAGCTTGGAGATATCTTTACCAAACCTCTACCTAAGACCACTTTTGAGTATCTTAGAAGTCAATTGGGGGTTGTCTCTCTTCATAAAGTTAGTTGAGCATAATGTTGATTGCATCAGTCCCTAAATTACTTGTAGAATCTTACATGGATTGATGAAGAAGTGGATGTATTCCATAGAGGGAGCATCAAGTTGCAGTATGATGTTGATAATTACATGTTTTTACTTTCACTTTGGCATTGCTCTCAAAGGGAGATAATAATTATGTGATTGAGGAGAACAATTATGTGTCTGATTAGGTGAACCAATGGCAGGCTGAAGACAGATAGAGCATGGTGAATACTTGGTAATGTAAACAAGGATTCCTATTCACTAATCTCAACAGCAATCAGAGGTTTTGATATTTTTATTTGATGAATACTAAGATGGGGGGTGAATTAGTATACCAAAAAATACTAAACTCAAACTCTTAAACAATTTAGTAGACAACCGATATAATAGATTCACTAATAAACCGGTTAAGATGAATGCAAACCAAATAGCAAATAAAGTATTCACCCACAAAATTACAATCACTATAACACAAGATATTTTGATGTGGAAACCCTAATGGGAAAAACCATGGTGAGAAGAAAATCACAAGTAACTATCTGCAGAATAGAAACCAGACCGGTTAAGGTCATACAATGTTCTTCACCAAAACAGATCCTGTTAGGAATCTAGATCTCTGTTATGAGATAAGTCCTATTAAAGACTACCTTGTTAAAAGATTTAATATCCACAATTGTGAACCACCTTGTTAGAGGATTTACAAAGGCTTTTCTAGGCCTACCCAGTTACGGGTTTCAAACTTGTTGAAGATGTGAGTAATCAACAAGTGAGTGATCTAGATACTAGCATAGTATGCTTGGTTAGATCCTTGATAGCTCATTGGTAATGCATTTTAGCATTACTACAGTCTTCAATATCTCCACACTCTAACTCTTCACACAAATCTAATCTTCTCTGCAAAGATCACACATAACTTTCTCATACATCATACATCTCTCACATATGCAAACCCTAGACATGATTTCCTTATAAAGGAAACTGATTTCATGTCAGTACAATAGGATTAAACTACAAGTTCCTAGGTTCAGTGCATCTAGACATATTTGGTAACATGACACAAAACCACTGCCAAAGTGTCAGTGGATGATAACTCATCACAGAAATACCGGTTGGTAACTCATCACAGAGTAATACCGGTTCATACAATATACCGATTACCGGTTGTCAAAAATGAAGATTGGTAGATCATAGTGTTAACTACCACTTTGTTCCTTCGTATCGCTTGAGATCCTCAAACCGCTTGAGGTCTTCATATGGCTTGGGTTCTCCATACCACTTGAGGTCTTCAATTAATTTGTGACTGGTAAACATCTTCTGCAAAACACCGATAGTCTAAAGACTATAATACATAATACCGGTTGGAACAATTACCGATTGAGCATAACTCATACATCAAGAAAGTGTGTGTCCATCAATGAAAATCAAAACATCATCAAAATGCCAACAATCTCCCCCTTTGGCATTGATGGCAACACTTAGGAAAATTTTGACATCTAAGTATTTTTACAACAAAATATGCCATAATAAAAATTACTCCCCCAAAGCATATACACTATCCCTTTTGCAGAAATTACAATGTATACCACTCCCCTAAAGTGGTAACATGAAAGTATACATAACATTCACTAAAATTTCAAATACTACTCCCCCTTTGCCAACAATGACAAAGTAATGCAGAATAACCCCTATTTCCTTATATATAAAAAATAGAGTAAATGTTTATGACAATAAGGAATAAAACTTATCAAAAATAGATTTAAAATCCTGCATAAATGTTTTCATGGCCAATGACCATGACTCAAGTAATGAGGTAGCAACCTCACTTTTTGTCTACATCTGGAATACCAATTCTTCCATAGCATCAATGGTACTCATATCTTGAGTTATCGTGATGGCTTCCAGATTGAGAAAACATTTATGAAGAATTTGCAGTCTGGGTAATAAGACCAGTTGAAGCTCCTGCAAATCTTTTGTCTGGTTGCAAATTTCTGATTCCACCCTAGCAGTCTGCAGCTGATAATGATGAACCATTTGCCCATATGTAGTAAATAAATTATAGGGCATCTTGAAGTTGTTGATGTAAGATTGGAACTCCAATTGGAGTTTATCTTTCTGTTTAAGCACATCATCACAAAATAGATGGGGTTGGTAGATTTTACTCAATAGTAATTTGCCCTCATCCATAGCACCACTGATATCCTTCTGCTGCTTCAGAAGTTGTGACTGGAGCTCATTCAGTTTCTTGAATAAGGTAGTGTTGAGTGCCTTTTCATGATTCTTCTTTGTAGTGGCTACAACAACATCTTCCAAGCATTGTACTTGGTCCTCTACTATAGTATAGAGGAGTTTCAGCTTGGACAAAGAGGAATCAGTACTGGGGAGGTTAGTATCAAGAATCCGACTGGTAAGGATGTTAACTGTAGTTTGTATGACATCCCTTTCCTTCTTCCTCTGCAACTCTTCCAGTCTTTCTTGTGCCAATTTGATGCCTCATAGCAGATCGAACTCATCTGTTGATTGAAGGTCAATCGTATTGGTAGTGTCAACCGGTTTGGCTTGACCACCGGTTGCCTTGGGAGTCTCTGCTTGTTTGGTTTCTCTACTTCCTTCTCCTCTACTGCTCTTTTCTTTTCCTCTTCTTTCTTATTTAGTTCTTCCTTATTCTTGTCTTCTTCCTACTTTTTCTTTTCTTCCTCCTTCTTTTCCTTCTCTTCTTTCCTCTTCTCCTCTTCTTTTCTCTTCTCCTCTTCTTTCCTCTTCTCCTCTTCTTGTTTCCTCTTCTCCTCCTCTTTCTTTTTCTCTTCCTCTTTCCTCTTGTCTTCCACTTTCTTTTTCTCTTCCTCTTTCCTCTTGTCTTCCTCTTTCTTTTTCTCTTCCTCTTTCCTCTTGTCTTCCTCTTTCTTTTCTTTTTCCACTTGCTCTTTCTTCATTTGTTCTTTGTCCTGCTTCTCTTTTTCTACTTTTTCTTTGTCCCGTTTCTCCTTCTCTATGTCTGGAGTGACATCCTCAACATATAATGCATCCACATCAATGGGATCATTTTTCTCTATCACTCATTCCCCTTCACTATCAAATGCTTCATCCGATTTGCCTGATGTTAGATCAGGTGCTTGTTTAGCCTTCAGATTGGCCTCAGACACTTGGTGTAACCGGACAACACCTTTGGCATGTAAATGTGTGTCCTTCTCCACTTCAAAATTTTTACCTTCAAGTAGCCTAAGTCTTCTTCTTCTCATGAAGAAGAGGCCTTTGTTCTTATCCATTATCTCAAACAATTCTGAGTTTGAGGCATCGAGAAAGTATTGTGCAAAGACTTTTTCCCTTACTTCTTATTCCTTTTCAATGGCAATGCGCCATTTGTTATCTAAATAATTGTATAAAGAATCTGGTGTGACCGATCTGATTTTAGATGGTGACCGGTCATTGACACACAAATATCTAATAACCTCTTATTCTACTTCATCTTTCTCATTATCATTAAAATCATCAAAATGCTCTTTTAAATCATCAAGCAATTTTCTCCTAATGTTCTTGATTGTCCTCTAACAATGTGTCATAGGCTTATAGGAGGAAATATCTATGTTTATCGGTGTTGAAGTTGTAGGTGCATTACCGGTAGATTTTGCCTTCTTGCTTGATTGCTTGGTCTTCTTTCACTATACTTCAGTTCAGTATCCTCTGACTTCGATGAGCTATTTTTGGTTTTTCGCTTCCTCTCGAATACTTTAGTAGGAGAAACCTCAGGTTTCTTCTTGGCAGGTGACTGCTTGGTCACTTTTGGATTGGCTGAGGTAACCAGTGTCGATACGGATGGCACTAACTTGCTCTTTTTTTGTGTAGAGTCTTCAACCGATGTTACCCTCTCTAAGTAGGTGTCAGTTCTCTTTTTCTTGGCATTTAGTGGTGAGGCAAGCAGGGTAGATGCATACCCGATCAACATATCATACATCACTTCATATCCCATTGGTTCAACTACTTCCTTTCTTGGTTCCACCGCTTCCATTATGCATTCATCTACCTTTATGGTGAAGCATATGTCACATTCATATTTATTCACAATATCTCCTGATATCCTCATCCTCTGGCTCATTTTCTACTTGAATTCATCAAAATATTTATTAAGAACCTCATGATATTGGGTTCCCACTACTTGAAGACTTTCCCTAATTTGCTTGGAGACTGGTTGGTCAGCAGACCATTGAACATCACCTACTCCAGGGAAATAGCCTTGAAAGTAGAAGAATAGACTGACCAAAAGTTGTCCAAACCTGAACCTTAAAGCATTATCCTATTTAATGGACTTTAGGTTTAGTAGCAATTGCTTCTGCAAATAGGTACACAAATCAAATGAGGCATCTTCCTTAATCATTCTATAGGTAGCATTCATGGCAACAACAAGGACATAGTTCATTCTACTGGCATAAAACATCTGGTAGCCAATCACCATGCAGGCATACTTAACTAAATCATCTTTGATGGTGTTGATGGTCATCGCCCATTGGTCACTCAGAGAACTGGTGAGCTTAGTCATTTTAGTCTTGGTGACCTTCCTTAGAGTTGGCACCTCTCCAATGTTACATATCTAGTGACGACATGAATTGCTTCCGGTGTGATGTCATGCATCCGCTCGAGATACATTTTATCACCTTGCACTTTTCTCAAGATGATGCGGATGTGATCTTTAGTGAACTCTTCTAGAAAATAAACCGCATTGTGCAGCTTCTTCCTCTCTAGGATGTTCTATTCAGGTTTGATTTTCTTGTCATCCCCACAGAATAGACCTAGATAGGAATGGATCACTAGGGATCCTAGGTCTTCCAATTTATAATCAATATAACCTAAAATATCCTCTTCAACAATAACTCTAGCGGGTATCTAAGATAGGGCATTGTATTTCATCTTCTTTTGAATAAATTCAGCTGAATCTATAGGTACACTCGAACTGGGGTGCGATGCAGAAGCCATGATTGAATGATAAACAAGAATTTTGAGAAATACCTTCACAATTCAAAATTTAGGTTTTGCCAATGTTGCTCACAACACACCACTTTGCTTGCTTGGAACATTGCTTAGTGTTCTTCACCGATAGATTGAAAGTCTGTTGGGTTCCTCTACAAGATTTTTGAATTCCTTTGAATCACTAGATGAATCACTCTTTGTCACTCTGCTCTTGAAAATTCTTCGCTCGAAAATAGATAAGTGAAAATGATGACAAAAAAATCCCTTTTAAACAATATTTCACCTACCATAATAAATGCATCTTCGTTAGGGTACAAACCCTAATTTTGCCTTTTACCACTTCAAGTCTTCTGCCGATTGATAGTTAATGTATACCAGGTAAGGTCTTTATTGATATAAATTGGGGGTTCAAATATTTCACCGATATGCTCCCCCTAAGCTTTTATGAAGCTCAGTTTGCTGGTTCAGAGACTTCCACACTAGGTGCAGAAACCGGTTCATCCTGTGACACTTCTTCAGGTTTCTTTTTCCAAGTTTTATTCATTCTCACTTGAACAGTTTCAGCATCAATCTTCCCTTTAGGAGTGATCAGTATATCATCCAATAGGTTCTTTCTCATTCTACAGGTTCTAGCAGTGTGTCCTGATTTAGTGTAATGATAACATACCATTCCAGGTGTTCTCCATGGTCCATTATTCACACTACCACTCTTCCTTCTACATGTTGTAGCAGTGTGACCACTACCATGACAGATCAAACAGGTTGCTCTCCAACCAGTTGCCACTTGATAGCCACTTGACCTATGGTCATAGGTATTATACCGGTTGGAATTCTGGTTCACTAAGGGTTCCGAGATAACTCCTTGAGTCCTTGGAGGGTTTCTCCCAGTGTTGTGCAAAATAGACCTGCATTCAAATTCTCTATGCCCAAAATTGTTGCATGCATAGTAGTTTCCATTGAATCTATTGGATCTAGGTTTATTGTTTACAAAATAAGGAAAATTATTGTAGGCCTTGCTTCTACACACATTAGCAGTATGTCCTTCCTTGAGACAATTAAAGAAAACAGGTTTAAATTTTTGTTTACCTTTATCCTTGGATGTTGGTTTCTTCTTTGATGCTTCAGCTTTTGTTCCAGAGGTCTCACCTTCCTCATACCTAGAGAAACCAAGTCCTATGTTATTCTTTACCGGTTTTGCCGATTCCAACTTTTGTTCTAGCTTAACAGTACTCTTATTGAATTTGGCAAGTATCTCATTTGACTCAGTAAGTTCCTTGGAAATAGCAACATTAGATTCCATCAAGGTTGCATTCTCAAAAATAACCATGTTTAGTTCACCTTGCATTTCTTCTTTTTCCACTTTACTCTCTTGGAGATGAGCAGTAAGGGCACTAATTTCTTGCTTCAACTTGGAGATCTCATGATCTTTGTCTTTTACCAGATCTTCAGCTTTCCTTTGGTTCTCATGCTCTTGACACATTCTGATAGTCAGCCCTTCCAACTCCTTTCTCAGGTTGGCTTTAGATTCATTTAGTTTTTCAACTTCTTCAACTAGGGCATCCATGTCAGCTTCATCAGAAGAGCTATTTTCAATAAGTTCCATCAGTTTCTTAGCATGCTCTCTTCTCTTGGCCAAAGAGGCTTTATACTTGACTTTGAGTTCATCATAGGCTCTCTCAATCTAAGTGAGATGATGAGTAAGTTCCCTCACAGTGTATTCACCCATATCTCCTTCCAAATGGATAGACTTATAGAAAGGTTGGCTCTGATACCAATTGATGAATACTAAGAGGGGGGGTGAATTAGTATACCAAAAAATACTGAACTCAAACTCTTAAATAGTCTAGTAGATAACCAATATAACAAATTCACTAATAAACCAATTAAGATGAATGAAAACCAAATAGCAAATAAAGCATTCACCCACAAAAGCACAATCATCATAACACAAGATATTTTGATGTGGAAACCCAAATGGGAAAAACCACGGTGAGTAGAAACTCACAAGTAATTATCTGTAGAATAGAAACCAAACTGGTTAAGGTCAGACCGGTTAAGGTCATACAATATTCTTCATGAGAATAGATCCTATTAGGAATCTAGATCTTTGTTAGGAGAGAAGTCCTATTAAAGACTACCTTGTTAAAGGATTTTAGATCCACAGTTGTGAACCACCTTGCTAGAGGATTTACAAAGGCTTTGTTGGGCCTACCTGGTTAACGGTTTTAGACTTGTCAAAGATGTGAGTAATCAACAAGTGACTGACCTAAATACTAGCACAGTATGCTTGGTTAGATCCTTGATAGCTCATTGTTAATTCATTTCAACATTACTACAATCTTCAATATCTCCACACTCTAACTCTTCACACAGACCTAATCTTCTCTGCAAAGATCGCACATAACCTTCTCATACATCATACATCTCTCACATATGCAAACCCTAGACATGATGTCCTTATAAAAGAAACCAATTTCATGTCGGTCCAATAGGATTAAACTACAAGTTCCTAGGTTTAGTGCATCTAGACACATTTGGTAACAAGGCACAAAATCACCGCCAAAGTGTCAGTGGATGATAACTCATCACAGAAATACCAGTTGGTAACTCATCACAGAGTAATTCTGGTTCATATAATATACCGATTACCGGTTGTAAAAAATGAAGACTAGTAGATCATAGTGTTAACTACCGCTTTGTTCCTTCGTACCGCTTGAGGTCTTCATACTGCTTGGGTTCTCCATACCGCTTGAGGTCTTCAGTCAATTTATGATCGGTTATCATTTTGAGATTGTTGGCATTTTGCATAGAGATTGCATTAATGATATGTTGTCATTGATGTCAATTGAACTAGTAATGGTATTCATGTTATTGTTGATATTGTTGTTTTTGATATTGGCTAGTAACCGGTAAGAAGAGCTTTGTGGAAGATGTTGTAAACCGGTTTTGTGAGTTGAACCAGTAAACCGGTGTAAAGGGTTAAACTTTTCTATGCAATGGACTGGTAAACCCTATCCATTGTTAAACCCTAACCGATCAAGTTTGTTGTTTATTATCTGATGAGTGGTAATAATTGAGACACATGTGATCATTGTATGAGGATAAGTTCAAATTGTTTTGGTGCGTTTGTTTAGTATCTAGGGAAGGAGAAAAGTGGATTGCATCTAATGCACCACCCATGATGAGTTACAAAGTCCGATGAAGTGGTTATTATGCAGCGGTTGGAATTTTCCTGAAGAATGTGAAGAGATTGTCATGATTTCTAACGGTCAAGATTGTACCAACTTGTTTGTAATCTCGATAATGAGAATTATGTTTTTGTTGTGTTACCGACGTAATTAATTTGTATTTAAGGTCGATGAAGTTGTTTGTAAAGGTTGTTGGCAAGATTGGCAAAAACCTATTAAGTGTGTTGATGCCTAACCAGTGAATGGATCTACACTTTGAGTGAAGGCAGATTGAAGCTTAAAAGGATTTGATCAAGCAAATGTAGTGCTATTTAGATAGATCAAGAAAACCTATTATTTTCTAACAATTACAACAAAAGTGAAATCCCTTAACCGGGTAAGCTCTAACAAGCTTGGTTACTCATTAAATCCTCTAACAAAGTGGTCCATTAGCTTGGATTCTTAAATCCTCTAGCAAGGTTACTCCTAACAGGGTATTGTACTTTTCATCAAGGCATATTTGTAAATCCCTTAACCAAGTGATTCCTAACTAGAATTAGTTCTTAACAGGACTTATTGTAAAGCTTTAACAGGCTTGGCTCCTAATAGGGCGAACTTCAAAAGAGTTCTGATAGCTATCCTTGTGAGTCTCATCTCACCGTGGTTTTTACCTATTTGGGTTTTCCATGTATAAACATTTGTGTCAAGTGGTGAATGTTTTTGTGGTTATGATCTTATTTGTTGATTTGATTAACTTCTGATAAGGCATGATAACTAGAAGCATCGAGAGATTAATATGTTGAGTTGTGATTAAGAATTGTTGATGTTTAGAAGATTGAATTTGTTTACTGTTAAGTTGTCATAATAGTCAAACTGGTTGATATCAAGTATTATTATGAATATTGATCTTGACTGAGATATGTTTACTTTGTGTGATTGAATTTGAGTTTGGGAATTTTATATCAGTTTTTCAATATACTGATTCACCCCCCCTCTCAATATTCTACTCGATACTTATTATTTCATCATACCATCAACATCATTAATTAAAGGGTTGGAAACCTTTTAAAAATGAAAAATAAATACAAAGGAATCCACTGTCTTAGAACAACCATCAGTAATAACAACATGGAAAAACACTCATAACAATGAAAGAGGACTGGCCAAATTAAAGACAAACAAACATAAGCACATAGCAATAAGCTTATGTGATAATATTATCAAAGAGATCTCAATGAACAAACCAAGACCAACAAATAGAAAAGTACAAGGACATTAAGCATCAAAGGCAATTTTAAAGGGAAATACAGTCACTAAGATATCAATGAGCATGACATTATTTAGAATGATATAGATATAATAGCAGAGCAACCCTTATTAGAGATCGACAGAGCACTATCAAAGAAAAGATTTCAGTTTGAAGACTCAGAGCAACACCATGTAAAGAATGATGATAGTTATACCATTAGATAATAAGAACATCATAGCTCCAGAGTCAAAGAAAGCTTTTAAATAATATTTCCAGCATTATGATAGAACACAATAATCAAGTTGCAGTATTCATACTCTGAGAATGCAGTCATAAATGTATGAATTACTCATCACTCATAAAATTTAATCAAACAAGGACTTGAGGACATTTCTTGGTTTCATTAGAGTCATCAATCAAAATCTCAATATGAAGATCGAAGCCTTCAAATAATTTTGCTAGAGTTCACATAGACAACCAAAACTAAGATAGTGCCCATAGAATGAGTAGTTAGAAGTTAGAGGTTAATGAACAATGGTATCAAATATATGGACATTTTGAGAAACAGTGATTAGAAACAATTCACAATCAAAAGACAAAAGTGCAACATATAGAGCATATGACTGAGACAAGCAAAGAATACAAATTATGTCCAATATAGTAATCAGACAAAACAAATCAGTAGGGAAGATTTATACATGAAGTACAATGCAACTTTTCATAGCAATATAGACTATCATATAGTCAATAAGGGAAATATTGTTACAACCAAGCTTCTTCACAAAGAGTTTAGGCCATATGACAATATGGTGAAGACAAAACACATAAGTAATAGAGATGAATCTTGTAGTAGAGAATCCCTTGATTCCAGCTTTCTAGGTTCTTTAATACAAAGTCATTTAAAAAACAAACCATAATAAGGATTTGTAGTAAGTACAAAACATCACAATCATATTCCATGAAAGCCAGTCACAAAATCAGTCTCAAGCACAATATACAAGGAGCAACAAATCATTGAGAAAAGACTGTGAATAAAAGTAGTCACAAAGTTTTCAAAGGGGCAGATTCTCAAATCATGTTGATTTGGCAAGCCATAATAAAAATATTTGCAGCACTTAAGATAGTAAGAGATACTTATTACAACACTACAAGATCAATACAATTTAGAGGCCCTACTCTATCACATCAAAAAGGATCACGGTCAAATGAGAATGTCAAAACACTGTAACAGTCTGAGAGAACAATAATTATTGAAAGATGTAGCCATTTTCTAGGGTTATAATGGCAATAGGATCTTTTTTGGCGGCATTTGAGCCAAACCCTTTGTATTCATTTGAATAAAGTCATGAAAGGTTACTTCTTAAAGATATCAGGACAGTCTTCAAAGCAATATCATAGTCAACCTGTGAATAGTTAGAGTTGTTACAACAATGTTTGATGAACCATTCTCAATTGCACAATATTTTAAAGCATAAAAGTGCAGTTAAGGAAAAGGTATGAACAATGATAGAGTAACTATGTTCTAGTAGCCAGTCCAAAGCTTAAAATAGTGAATGATATACTCACATCAAGAAGGGCAGTGAAAAATGACTATCCTAACAGTCAAACAGTGAATCAAAAGCGATCATGAGGAATGTACAAAGAGCCATAAAGATAATATATAAAGCAATATCTCAGACTTGAGACTCAAAGCCAAAAGCATGGATAGCATCTTCTTACTTTAGCAACTATTGCAAAAGATTAACAAAAGCCCATATCCATGCTATAAAGTTTGTAGTTATAATAAACCCTTGTCATGTAAATATGATCTCAAAGTTTGGTATTATCAAAGAGCATATAGAATAATAGTCACAAATATGATAAGTTACAACAATAGGCACAAAGATGTTAACAACAACCTTTGACATTTCAAAGAGTATAAAAAAACTGTCTCAGAGATTAGGGTGAATTCTTTAATAGTGACTCGCCAAAAGAATGTATTCAACACTCAAATACATATCTCTATTACATTATAAAGAACCATGGGCTAATGGATATGGACAATGAATTACTTTAAAGAATCACTGCTAAAATAATTACCTGAGAAGATCAGTCAATGATAATAAATCTAAGACAAAGTAGTGTTGAAGCAACCATAAACAGTCATACGAGCATTATACATGTTTGAAAAATCAATGACTATTCAAGCCTACCTGCAATTATAGAAGTTATTATAGGATCACAAGAGGCTATAGAGGCTAAAATAAGACAACATTAGGGTTTCCAAGAATGAACAATGTTTTCATAGTCATTGCTAAACTTGGATGCAAATAAAGACAATTTTTCAGGGAAAATCTGAGACAAAAGAATAGTGAATAGATGCCACTATTTTAATGAAAAGATATCATTGTGACCTATGTCCAAAGCATGCAAACCATGATATGATGCATAAAACAAGTACTAAGTATAAACCCTAATATATGCTTGACAAGGCGAACTCTGAGTATTTTTCTTTCCAAAAGGGATAAAATGATAGAGATAAAGGAAAAAGAATCATACCTCCACCAAAATCATGCACTAAAGTCCAAGTTCAAAGTTGACAAATCTCCAGATCAAATAGAGAAATACATGCACAACAATTTACTCCAAGAGAAATATCACAAAGTGGAAAAGAGGAGTAAAGAATAATTTTAGGGTTCATTCTTTTGTTTTGCATGCCCTAGATTCATGAATGGGCTTTTCTTTTATTTTTTTAAAAACTTCATGCATAACCCATGGTCAAGACTTGCGAGTCTTTGACCTAGGTTAAAAGCCAAGTCTTTTTGAGAGCTTTTTATTTGGTGCTATTTTTATTTTAATATAACTTTATTATGGTTTATTTTATTAGAAGCCTCAATAAAGTTAAATTGAAATATAACTTAAAAGAAGATAAATACTTTTATTTTTAACTTTTATTAAAACAAAAATATTAATTGTTTTAATTAAAAGTTAAAATAGAATTATTTTAAAATAAAAAGAAAAAGCAAAAATATATATATCTCAACATGCAAAAATTGGGAAAGGAGAGTTATTTTCTTTTTTGGAGCTATATTGGGTAGTTCAACATGCATATTTTTCAGAGGGAGTAGTGCTTTTTGGGGAACTATTTTTGGTAGTTTGAGTATCACTTTGGTGAATTTTGAGTTAGAGAGTTATTTTTAGCAGTAGGAGTTATTTTTGATAGAGTTACACATGTGTTTTGCATGCTAGTTTAGGTAAATTTGCCTACAGTTTCTTCGTGCAGGTTTTCAGTTCAGAGTTTAGTTGACTTCTATATATTCTCTCTCCTTCATTTTTGGGGTTCTTTTTCTTTCCTCAACATGATTTTGTTCTATTTTCAGGCTCTTTCATGCTCAAGGATAGGATTATAGCTCACATTTTTGAGTTTGTAACAACAAAAATTCCTTTATTTTCAATAAAATAGCAACAAATTCCTTCTCGATACTTCTTTTCTAGTGTTGAATGAAAGATATTGATGATTTTTCAGTGATTTATTCTTCGAATCCTTTAATGTTGTATGTTTCAAGTAGTATTATTTTAGGAGGATACATGGTTAATACAGGTTATAGTTTGTGTAGTCTAATTTTGATGGGTTTGTAGATGTGAAGATAGTTTATTTTCCTTCAAGAAATATTTCGAATCAGGCCCTTTCTATGAAATATTTATGTATTAAGATGTTTATTTGAGTTTTGAAACTTTCAAAGTTATTTGTTGAAGATTTTGTGGGTTAAGTGGTTGCAGATTTTAGAATCACTATTTGGTGCATCACCTTGTAGGATAGGTTTAATTAAGTATTTTTCTATCCCTTTTCTCAAGAAAGTTTGTAGGAGATTCATCATATAGGAAGTTGACCTGATCTCTGAAGATCTACTTTCATGATAGGCATACCCACAAGCTTGAAAGTATTCCCATGTTTCACAGGATTGCTGAGCTTTTAGTTTAGCATCATGGGTGCAATTCTTCGTGACAATAGTCAATTCCAGCTTTAACTAATCATTCTCATAGGTAAGCCTAAAGCATTCATCTACTATGTCCTTCAATGATTGAGTCAAAATTTCATCATTCTTCTTCTGGTCTTCAATCTCCTTAGTTAGATTCATCACAATGGATTGCATCTCATTCTTCAACACAACATTCTCTCTCTCAAGCTTGTCAACTTTGTCCTAATTCTCCATGCATTGATCTTCCTTCTCCTTCAACTTGTCCATCAATTCCTTCCTCTTATCTCTTGTAGTGTTCACTTGATCCTTCAAGTCATTAATGAAGTCTTCTACTGCATTTAGGTTTCTCTTCAAGGAATTGATCTTATTTCTTGTTTCATCAAGATCCTCAAGTGCCATACTAAGTTGCTTCTAAAAATTGGAATCCATTGATTCAATCTATCGAACCTTCCTCAAGCAGTTAGGCTTCCTCAGAGGAACTAGGCTAGATCCTTCAAGTCATTAATGAAGTCTTCTACTGCATTTAGGTTTCTCTTCAAGGAATTGATCTTATTTCTTGTTTCATCAAGATCCTCAATTGCCATACTAAGTTGTTTCTAAAAATTGTAATCCATTGATTCAATCTATCAGACCTTCCTCAAGCAGTTAGGCTTCCTCAGAGGAACTAGGCTCTGATACAAATTGTTGCAATCAAGGAACATTGAGAGGGGGGTGAATCAGTTTTTTATCAGTTATTAAATTTTCTAACTTAACCTTAAACCACCAAAAACATAAGCATGAAATTGAAATGCAGAAACATAAAACAATCAATGACAAAATCATGACAACGGGATTTTTATGTGGAAACCCCAATGGGAAAAACCATGGTGGGATTTGAACCTACAATATTATTCTACTATGGCTAGTAGAAAAACAATATTACATGAAGGTGAATGCACAAGCATTCAGGCACACTGCCTAGAGCTTACAACTCAATTACAATAAGGGCTACAACCTCAAAAGGATCACTTCCTTACAGATCAATTACAGTGATAGATTATAATGAAATAAATCCAAAATATCATCTAATAATGCCTGGATGAGTTTAAGTTAAGTGCCAAATCTCTGACTGTATTTGTTTTGTAACTCTGCTTTGTTATTTGTCTTATTCAGCTACCAGATCAAGAATGCGCACGTGAAACTATGCTACAAAGGATTCTTGATCACCACAAACTCACATACAATCATATCACACACTAAAAAGATCTTCTCCACCGGTCTTATATATCCACAATCACAAAATAATCATTTATCATGTCGACCTATAGTGGAACATGTAGAATTGAGTCGGCTTGATCGGATCACCAAAAACAAAAGTGGATCACCTAAAATATGATAAAGTGATGTCTCTATGTCAGCCCCATCATCCAATGCATGATTCATAACACCATAATCACTGAAAAGCTTCCAGAACAGAACTACTATACTCAACCTGAAATATCGGTTAACTGGTTACTGGTTCACATCTACTCCCGATTATCAAGACCCATGATCACCATATGGTATTCTCAAGAAGAGTTTCCATCAATGACAACCCTAAACTATTAATCAAGCATTGATAACCACCAGATGAGTGTCAATTTCCAACAATGGGCACAAAGCAGTTGAATGTAGGATGAATAAACACTTCAGTAGAGATGGGAATGGGAACCCTAGGCATATTGCAAAATTTTGTAAAAGCAGTAAAGGAAAGACTATTGGTCCAGAGAATGTAGTGGACTCTAAAGAAAAAGTAAAGCTTTTTTGGGTGAATAAATCTGAAGAGAATACAGAAGGAAATGTTGAAGGTGGTTCAACATTCGCTATGGATACAGTTCCTTCTTTTGGTAAATGACTCAGATTGAAAGGTCTAAGGGGAGATTTTATAAAAACATCTTTCGATCCCCTCTTGGTTGGATGCTGAGTTTCTGTTTAGCATGGCAGATGTGTTTGTGAATATTTTTTGGAGGTTTTGTGTATATCTCGTGGTCTAGATATGATTCTTGATGGTTAGAAAAATAGTGTATCATCTTTTTGAAAATCTAATTAGTGGGTGTATTTTTGTGATTACAATTATTTGTGCACTTGTGACTTGAGAAGAAAAGAAGAGTGAAGGAACAAGATCAAGAGAAAGAGTGAGAAAAGATTGCAAAGCAGTAATTTGGCAGAATAGAAAAAATTGTAAGTACTAATTATAAACCTAGACCTAAATATGAATTTAAACCCTTCATTCTGATAGATCCAAAATTGGTTGGAGCATTCTCTATTGTTGATGATTGTGTTATCTATAAGCAATTTTTTTTTCAATATATTCATGTTGATCTAGAAGAATATGATCATGAGAATATTAGTGCTTTTAGGTAGAAATATTTGGTTGATAATTTGTTGAGGTTGAAGAGTTAATTTGGCAGTCTAGGGCATAAGGGATTAGATACTTGGAATTGTTTTCTGATGATTGATGATGAAGAAATTATCAAAATGGTTCTCATTATAATTCACGATGAATTTATCTAGCTTGATAGATTGTATTTGATTTTGAAAGAGGTGCTACAAATTTTGATTAGGTTGTGGGAGATCAGAGATTTACCTGTGCTAAAATCTGTGAAGAATGTTGAGGTGAATCATTTGACTAGGTTGATTTTGGATGGAAGAGCTTTAAATATTGATACTATTAGGGATGTGGATGTTAGGTATGTGACAATGGGTATAACCTACAAAGTTTATTATAGAAACAAAGAAGGTTCTTGTGCATCTACCAGTGTGCATGTGGCTTATCGGATGGTTAAAAATAATGCAAAATAGGATCTATGTGAGATTCTACGACAACAGTTGTTAGATAACATCAAAATGTCAAAAAGTGAAATGTATCCATTTGGATATGGTTCTATAATTTTTTGTTTAGCAAGTTCTATTTTCTCAATGCTCCACTTGGTGCTGAAAGTGTTGTATGGAGAAATGATATGACTGCTGGGTCACATATTAAAGGTTATTTAGATGGATTTGGTGACACTTCAAAATTGTGTAGAAATTTCTTTGAGAAGCTTACAATTGGTTTAATTTTGAGGAACTAAATTCCTCCCAAGTTTATAAATTGGTATGGGAATGACATTGTATTTCTAGTAGACAAAGATAATTGCTTTTTTGAAGTTGTGTTCCTGAGAGTTTCTTGGGTAACCTCGTTACCCTATGAAGTGTCTAAAAATAATTGTATGATTTTAGTAGAAAAAAATTGAAAATATCAAAGGATTTGAATGCAGATAGGTTTGGAACAAAAGAGGAGATTCTAGGAAGGTAGAGAATGATGAAATTAGAGAAAAGAGTAAATAAATTGAGGAAGATATCTACAGAGGCTTTTACCTCCAATTCTAAGATTTAGAAGAGTAGAAAAAGGGTTTCAAAAAAGAATGGCATTGAGCTAGTAACAATGGATACTGATGATGAAGAAGAAGAGGAGAAGGTAGAACAAGATGTTGCTCAGTGCAAGGAAGAAGAAAAGGAGCATAAAGGTTCTAATGAGGTGACTAATGATGATGAGAAGACTGAAGAGTGCTTGAAATGATCTGGAAGCCTAGCAGTGTGCAAACCATTGGTGATTCATATCACAATCATGCTTCTAATGAGCAAGATTTTATTGAAAAAACATTTGAGTACTTAGTTCAGAGTAATTTAGTTGCTACTAATGTTGTTGATTGTCTTTTAGAGGAGCTTGTGGAGATACTTGTAGGATTTTAAGGAAGGTTTGAAAGAAAGAAATTTGCAAGAAAAGATGACAAAAACATGTAAAAGAGCACATCACATGGTAATTTTTAATTTAATGAATTTGATGAAATCAATGGAGGTTGCAGAAATGTTGTACAAGTTTTATTTAAGGTGGTCTACTGCCACTCATAAATTCAAAGATGAAATGGATCGAATTAAGTCTCAATTGGTGGAAATGGCTAGGAATTATAAAGTCTACAAAGATGCTTATGGCAAGGAAATCGATAAGGCACGAGAATTGCATGATCAATTAGCTCTGAGAAGAAGACAAAAAGATAATTACATGAAGATGTTTGAAGAGTTTTGAGTTGACATAGAATTAAAACTTTCTTCCTACACAAGATTGCTGGCTAATATAAAAATTGTTGAGAAAGATGCCAAAAATATAGATTATTTTGATGATGTTGTGAACAAGAGTATTGACTATGAATGTTAGAGTAAGATTTTGACTACTGCTACTCAAGCCTAGAATGCTTTTGTGATCAGCTTAAAGAAATAGATATATTTGGTTAGGTAATTCTGAATAGTTTATGTGTTATGATACTTTGTGATTTGGCCTTCATCTTTGATGGCAAAGGGAGAGAAGATTATTGAAAATGTTTTATATCTACTTTGGAGGATTATTATAGTTAGGGGGAGTTGTCATCCAAGAAAGGTTTACTGAGTTGTAAAAAAAATTTTGGTTTGTTTGTCATCAATGATAAAGGGGGAGATTGTTATAGGTATATGATTTATTATCATTGATATCCAACAATGTGATCTGGATGGGTTTTGGTCTGGATATCAATAGATTTAGCTACAGTGTTGAAGTATTTGTAGTTATGCTTTTGGACCGAAGGTTAGTATGATTGGTACTATAGTTTGGACTTGGATAGGTTGCATTGGTAGTTGATTCGATTGATGTTAGAATGTTGTTGATGACGAGGATAGTTGGAAGCTCGATCTTTCTGATTCGGGTGTTGCTTATTTTGGTTTGGAATTTTGTAAATGTGAAATGATATGATTGGTACATATGTTCAAGTTATGCTATCAGAATTAGATTTAACATATATTTTTGGTTTGGTGATTGTGTATGAAGTGTTCTTTTAGTCTAGTTTTGCACGTTTTGTTTGGTTTGGTTTTGGTTTGGATTATGTTTTGTGCAAATTATATTTTGGTCCGGTTGTATATCTTGGGTCAGAAATGTGTATACACATTATTTTATTTCTTTTGGCCGACTTGGTGAGGATGTTTTTGTTCTGGATTGATATATATATATGTGATGATTTGTTGAAAAGAAATGCACACTCACACACACACACACACACACACATGTCTATGGAATTCAGGAGTGTGTGTGTGTGTGTGTGTGTGTGTGTGTGTGTGTGTGTGTGTGTGTGTGTCTAACTTGATGTAAGGATGACGATGTGATTAAAGTTACTATATCAGTAGGGATTGTAGTGCAGAGGTGACAGTTGGTATAAGAGCAGTTATTTGGAGTCTTGGAGATCCGGATATTTCAATAAGGTTAGAATTTGTGCTATAACAGACTATAATCAACATATTGAGATGCCTTTGTTCATACAATTCTTTTTTTATACGTTATAATTCTACATTTTTCCTTGTTGTAGTTAGCATCAGTACACAAGTTTGTTTTCTATATCTTGCACCAAGTGTAGTTAGCCTTGGTCCACAAGTTTAGTGCAATGAGCTCCCTTTTTGTAAAACATTTTTATATAGTTGATTAATTCTGTGAATTCACACTCATCATGGTTTTTCCCAGTGTGGGTTTTTCATGTATAAAGTATTGATATTTATGTGTGATTGATGTGAATGTTTTTTGTTGTCTTCATTTAATGTTCTTTGAAGTGGTTTCCTAGAATAAACTTGTTATATGTAAGAATGAGTTTGAATTTTTAGAACTAATGCATATTCACCCCCACTCTTAGCATCTGGTGTGTGTTCAACATTTTCTTCACTCAATTCTTGAATCTTTTCCCTCATTATTGAGGTTCAAATTATTACTCCCAAGTTCCATTTTGGACTACAGGTCTTTTAATTTATTAGAAAGAAACTTCCTCCATTAGAAGATGTTCTCAAAGAAAATTTTATTCCACCCTTTCTCATTCTCCATTATTCTCTTCAAGTTTTGTGTAAATTAAAACATAGGAGTACTGGTGCAAGAGAAGTTCCACCATTTCTCAACTAGGCCTTTAAACTCGGGATGAAAAGTCCACATTATTTCATATATAAAATGAAGAGGGCTTTTATTAGTATTATCATCCTAGTTGAGAAGGATACTATTATGATTGAACCAATCCTAGGAAGAGACGATAGAGAAAGGAAGGCCAAAATATCCCAATTATTCAAGATAAGAAATTGGTCTAACTTAATCTAAATAAGGTGATTCTATTGTTGCCTATTAGGCCAACTAAAAAGAATTCTTGAAGATCAATATCAATCAGGTAAGTAGTGGATAATAAATCAACAAGATCTCCCATGTTGCTAGAAAAATCCTCCACTCCACTTTTCTTTTTTGATGGAAACAATAGAGAATTAATGCCATCTACCTATATTCAATGCTCATCATGATTGCTGAAGATTATTGAAGCTAGAGAGTCTCATAGGTCAACTCTAGATGCCTTTGAATTAGGGACATAAATGTTTGTTAAAATTTCATTTTAGACCACTTGGCTTACCACTCATCTTAACAACCAGGCTATTCTTAGACCAATCCCCTTTAGTGCCAAAGAATTTGGAAGGATTATTAAGGGTAGCATGGCCACCTGAAAGCCCCTTTTAAATCACTAACAAAGAAATTACCATTAGGCCATATCTTATTAATAATTTTGGAAAAACTATCTTTTGTCATCTAAGTCTCTTAGAGAAGTAGAATATCTACTTTTTGTTCTACCAAAGTACACTTGAAAATATGTTATTTAGAGGGGATATTCAACCCTCCTATGTTCCAAGAAAGAATCTTCGTAAACACAAAAAATTTGCATCATCACTTACCTTAGTACTAACTGCATACACTAAAAGTTGGCCTAGAGAGAATTAATTAAATGAGTTATTTAATTAATAATTCTTGATCCTTCTACTTATAAACAAATTGAATAATTTATTTATAAGGTTCATTTCCCCTAATGCTTCCTACCATAAATCATTTCTCCATTTTTCCTAATTAAATGGGGAAGTTTAATTAATTTGTTCTATTTAATTATTCCTCCCAATTAATTTGAATTTTTAAATTTAAATTAAGTCACATGCGTCCTACTCCTAACTACCCAACCTAGCCCCCCTTCCTATCCTAACCAAACCTAACCCTAGGTTGAACCAATCCCATCTTTCTAACTTCCTCTATCCTAACTTCATTTGTGGTGTCCATCCCCTCATGAGGACACATGGCATCCTTGCCACATGTCCCTTCCCTCCATGCCACTTGCCCTCTTGTAAAACATGTGTGGCATTTGCTAGAGATTCCTTTTCTACTTGTCCTTCCAAGAATGACAAGTGTCATGTCTTTCGTACCCCTTTCTAACTTATCCATCTCTCACCATTCATCTCTGTAGGCTAAATCTAGACCATTGATTCATGCCACCTTAGCTCATGTCTTGGAAAAGATATAAATACCCTCAATCTACATTCATGCGCTCTCCTACATTTTTACTACTACATCTTTAATCTTGCATCCATAATCTTGCATAGTAGTTCTCATTTGCATTTAGCATGGCATTCATTTTTTATCATATCATAGTCAATCATGTATACCTTAAGACTGCATGGTAGCTACTCATTCTTCAAGTTGTCATCTTGGAGGCTTTGCTACTGAGAGCCAGATCACTAGGCCAACAAGGTCCTTGGAGATAGAGGACAATGGGATGCCATTTGGGGAGTTATTTCTTGCTTTGCTTATTGTCATTTTGCTCAATATAATGTCTCATTCATGTGTGTCAGATGTTTTAATTAGTTGATTCACATTTTCTTGCACACATATTTATGGCACCCACCATGGGGCACTACCCCATTTCTAATATCTTCTTGTTGGTTTTATTGATAGGTTAGCTCGGGAAAATAGTTTAGCATTTCTACTACAAATATTAGCACATTGACCATGAATAGTAGCGCATCAGACTTCTATTTTAGTGCATACACCACACAGATTAGCGCATCAATCACACATTTCTACGCATCCACAAGATTTGATTGTGTTTCTATTCTTTATGTTCTTAGTGCATATAAGTCACAGATTAGCACATTGGAAATGTCTTTTCGTGCATAGATTCCCTATTTTAGTGCATCTATGTTTATTTGCAGAATTTTAAAATTTCAAGACTAATCAATATCTTTTTGTTTTGTGGGTACAAAATAAGTTGTCAAAGACTCAAATATAAAACTACTAATAGTGTCTATAGGGGCTGGAGCTATTTTGATTTGTTAAATTAGGAATCTATTTTAATTAGGAGGTTAGGGAACATCATGTCTTCTATGTTTGAGATTATAGGTGAGTATGCTCTCCCCTTCATTGGGTGATCAGAAAACCAAACTCATCGCTTTTCCTTTTTAGTAGTGCAATACCTTAGAGGGTTTGCCCTCTTGAGTAGCCCATAAGGTTGGGTGAGAGGGGAATGACCTAAGTGGAAACAAGTAAAGCCAAGTTCATCTAACCCACTATAAAACAAAAGTGGTCTTGATGAAAATCGAGATCAATGGAAGTGCTCGGGAATAGCTCTCCTCTGTACCTTCAGGTATATCAAACCTTGGTTCTCAAGGCTAAGAGACCTCTTAATAGAGTTTATATCCCAATGCTTTGAATAGATGCCCTTACTAGAACAAGTAGAATAGAAGCCACCTTTTAAGATTGGGTGTGATAACTATCGATGGAAGGGCATATAAGGTTTTCTCCTCAAGACACTCACCATCGCGCTCCTTGGAGGAAAGGCAAAAATCCTCAGCTTTGCATAGGCTACTTGTAGCCTTCTAGGGAGAGGGTGATTGGGTCATCCTTCTAGTCCTAGAGGCCCCTACCTACCGCCTCTCGACAATGACAATAGTGGGTATCCCCTCTTGGGGTGCTTACACTTGCATCATAAAGATTCCAAGTTGTGGGTTGAGTTATCACATCACATCCAATACCTTGGGATAGGATTGCCTGAATTGTCTTCTATGTGTTAAAATATGAAAATTTGGGCTTTATTTGAGCCCCAAACATACATTCAATGTTTAGATCATAGGGAAAAACAATGGTTTGAATGCCTACTTCTATGTTTGCATCATTAATAAAAAAATTATCCATTGAAACACATAAACTGTCAATCTGAAACAAGATCAAACTATCAAAACATTGAACAATTAGAGTAGTTTAGAGCTTTAACCAAACATAATGGCGCATCAATTGAAAACATTAGTTCATCCATTGAAAACATCAGTGCATAGAACTTACATAACAATGCATAGACTGAATCTAGTAGCACACAGAGAGAACCTTTTGGTGCATAGAGTTAACAGATTAGCGTATCTTAGGAATGAAATAGAACATAGATTGAATAGATTAGTGCATTCAGAGTATAGTTTAATGCATACAAAGAACAGTCTAGCACATTGGAAGAACAGTTTAGCATATAGACCAAATAGTTTAGCACATAAACCTATTCACACATCAGATAGAGAGAAAAATATGACATTTGATAATACAAAAAATCAGATTCAAATATCCTTTTTAGAGATGAATTAATTTTCATCATCACAAGATCACTTTCAGAATTAAGAAAATTTGGTTTATGCAAGTGAAACCTTTAAAAAAGCTTAGATCAAACATTTTAAGTGTCTAGTTATCATCTTTGATTTTTTATTTTTCAATATAGTTTCATTTATCAAGATCTATCATCTTTTATCATGAAACAAAGTCTTTTAAATAAGATCAAACTAGTTTTATCAATAGGATCTTTTCTATTTGACTCGGTTAACTCACATTAAACTGTTGGAATCAAGGAGCACTAAGGGGAGGGGAGGGTGAATTAGTGTTTTGCAAATTTTAACTTTATTAATTTGTTCATTCAACCACTTAATACATTGAGCCAAAAGAAAGATGCAAGAATGCAAAGCAATCAACCACATCACCATAACACAAATATTTTATATGTGGAAAACCTGGTTAAGGGAAAAACCACGATGGCGATGAGACCTACAAAACGAGCATGCTCATATATAATGTTGTACAATAGAATGCACATGCATTGAGACACACTTCCTAGAGCTCACTACTCATAACAAAGAAGGCCTACAACCCTAGGAAGGCTCACTACCTTACAAATGATTTACAAAAGATCACAAGAGAATTTTAACTATTTAACAACATCTACAAATGATTGGGTATAGTTCCAGTTTAGCACAATGTCTGTTGATTCAACACTCTGCCTTATGCTACTTTGTTTCACAATTCTGCAATATTCCAGAGCATAAATCTTTAACTTGTGCACGTGCAACTGTGCACAATAGATCATGAACATCTCTCACATAACCACCGATATCCAAAATGATCATAACACTCGACCTTATATATCTACAACAATAAATTAGGTTAGCTACATGTTGGCTTCAACAAAACTTTACAAATAATGAAGTGTGTACATATTGTCGACTGAATCTGAACCAAAATACTAATGTGGACCAAAATAATTGTCCACATGCTACTAAAACCTTTGGATTAAACACCTAGACCACAAAGATAATAACTAAAATAGATCCACATAATCCGCATATGGATTATCCACACAAGAGTTTTGTACTGCACTAATATACTGAGAAATGATATATCAGATCTTCTAACTTGCACCAAAATGATCATCGAAGACTAAAAATGTGGAATAAGGTACTCCACACATCTATCAAGCTTCCCTTAGCTCCACAACATAATGTATTCAACTGAAATGAAATACCAATCAAGATACTATACTTTGTCAGACAACCAAATCTTCACTCTAACTTCTGATAGGATTAAGTCACATACTGTGGATAGGATAACTGACTTGGGTTGTCATCAATGACAACACTGGATGACCTATGTAATGTCTCTTGCTAACAATATCCCCCTTTGACATTGATGTTAACACTTAATAAAAAATGACTAAGTGTTGGACCAATTATAAACTATAGTCGTATAAATATGTCCAATTAAATAAATGAATATTTAGTATTTATTTGATTATTTAACCATCAATCAATAATTAATTAAATTAATATATTTAATTAATTCATCTTAACCCTCTTCTCCTATTAATTAAATAAATTATTCAATTTATTTGATTTAATTCACTTAACCAAATTCAGACCATTAATTAAATAAATAAATCATATTTATTTAATTAAATATTCTCTCACATTTAAATAAATTAATATTTATTTAAATCCGCCAAAATCCCACCTCTCACATTTAAATAAATTAACATTTATTTAAATCACCTTTATCCTCTACCCACTTGTATTTTCCTACAAATGCAAGTTGCACAATTATTTTAAATAAATAATTTATTTAAATTACCTTTATCCTCCACCCACTTGTATTTTCCTACAAAAGCAAGTTGCACAACTATTTTAAATAAATTATTTATTTAAAATCCTAATTTATCCTCACCCACTTGAAACCTTTAATGGTTTCCCTTAAAGTCTTCAAACTTGATGGCTTTAAAGTCTTCAAACTTGATGGCTTCCTTCTATAGTCTTCTTAAGCCTTTAATGGTTTCCCTTAAAGTCTTCAAACTTGATGGCTTTAAAGTCTTCAAACTTAATGGCTTCCCTTAAAGTCTTCTTAAGACTTTAATGGTTTTCCTTAAAGTCTTCAAGCCTTTAATGGTTTCCCTCAAAGTCTTCAAGCATTTTAATGCTTTATCTTCCTTTTTCTCATTTAAATAAATTAATATTTATTTGAATATTTATCCAAATGCAAATTACACCATTTAATTGAAATAAATGATTTTATTTTAATTGAAAATACCAAAATTTCTCCCACTTGCATTTTCCTACAAAATCCACTTGCATGCCTAAACCCCTTCTAGATTCTTCTAAACCCTTCCTAATTAACCTAATCCATCCCCTAAATATTGTCACATTCCTAAGCAAATTGGAGTCACTTCTCAAAGATTCCAAAGTCTTTGAAAAGCAATTAATGCTTTGTGTGTTCAACAAATTAACCTCTAAAGTCTTCCAAACCACTTATGGCTCTTACATGACCATTAATGGTTAATTCCACTTGCACCCATGGTTAAGGACTTTGACCCCTAACTTAACCCTCATGTAACCCATGTGTCTCTTCAAAGCATTTATTTCTTTGACTAGGGTAACCATCATGTCCTCTCAAGCATTTAATGCTCCTTATCACTCCTCTCAAGCCTCCTCATTGTGACACTTGTCAACATGGGATTGGGTTGAAAGTCTCACATGGATTGAATATCTTTCAATCCTAACCCTTGTTAAGATTACTCAATCTTAACCCTTCATTTCCCCATTTCTTCTATAAATAGAACCCTTCTCCTCAAGCAAAAAGAAGCATTAGAGTATTGTTGTTATACTGGCATTAGCATAGAGCTTTCTCATAGCATCACTATCTACACTTGCATAGCATTTGCTTATCATATTCAACCATCTTGAATCTCCATATGGCATCCATGGCTAGTGCTAAAAGCTGAGAGCTACACTCATTTGGGACTTGGAGAGGAGAGGAACAAGGGAGGAGCAACTATGAGCATCTTGATTAGCTATTTTATTCTATGTTTATATGCTTTCTATTTCATGCTTAATATCTCTCTTGATATGCCTATTTAGGATAATCTTTTGTTGCTAACACTAACATTTGTTTCTTGTGCTCTTGTGTGTGTTGCCATCAAATAGATTTTCTAATCCTTTTTGCAGAGCATCATTTGGTGAACCTGACGTGAATCCAAACACCAAAAAGATCAACTTTTTTTTTTAACCAATAACATGTTTGAATGTTGAAAATGTCACACAGGTTGCACTTTTGACACTGTTTTGGTGCGTTTGACATTATTTTGGCGCTATTCACCCTGTTTCAGTGCTTTTGCCTTCTCTATCTTTCCCTTTCTTTTAGTGCGTTTGTGTTAAATAGCGCCTCTGTTCAAATGTAGACTAGCGCTATTGTAACAGAACATTTACAAATCACCTTGTAACCAAAAAAAAAAAAACCAAAAAAAAAAATTAGGCTTGTAGAAGCCCACCGAATAGGCGGATTTTACTAACTATTTTTCTCTTTTGTGCAGATTTAAATTAGATTAAAAAGTAGATTTATATTTTTTACTAACTTGTTTTTGAAGTTGGTTTTAAAAATGAATTCACTTTTTATTTTGGTTTAAAATTAACTTCACATTTCAAATTTGGGCTTTTAAAGAAGAATCACACATTTGTTTGGGGCTCTTAAAAAGAATTTCATTGTTCCAAGGTAAAAAGAACCACAAACTTATACAAAACAACTTTATTTCTTGCAAGTTAGGAAACAAACTTCATTTTGGTGCTTAAAATCAACAAAACAAAATTTATTTTCTTGCATCAACTTAAAAGAAATTTACAATCAACACTTTGTTTTGGGCAATCTAAAAAGAACAAGCCATTTTTCCTTCAAGCTCAAAAACAATTTTACTTCAAGCAAGACGTGTTTTCAATTCAGTTGACTAGGATTTCAAAGTTCCTAGTTTACAAAATATTTTGCCTTTGAAGTTAAAAAGAACACCATGACTATTGGAGCAACATCTCCAAATAGTTAGATCACATTGCAATGATAGATTAAAAAGAACAAGTGTTTTTCGTGCTTGGCACACTTGTGCAAAGAGTTGGTCGAGTGGTCCTACTTCTAACACACACTATCCTCTCCCTTGGCTTTCGTGGTCCTAGGTGCAAGAGAAAAGTGTTAGTAACACTCAAAATTTTATCTTTTTAAGAGAGGCCTGCCAAGAGACACATCACTTTTGGGAACGACCTCGAGCGGTAAATCCTTTGAGCCGCTATAGAAATCAGGTGTGAGCGAAAGCTGTAGCCTTGGGTATAGCTATTCCTATAGTGTAACTGGGCGAAAGGACAAATGGGCCCCACCACTGGTTACAAGGCTCTTAAGTGAGTCACTGCAAAATGAACTTATGTCCAAAAACATTGAACATGACTAAACACCTTTAAATAGTATCCCACCCATTCTATTGATTGAGGATATTTGCGATATAATTTAGTGCAAGAGCATAGATGGTTTTGCTCCCAAGATACTCACCATACTTATTTCCTTGAGTAAAAACATAGCTTTTTGAAAAGTCACTTGTGGCTTGATAAAAGTGGTGACTCCCCCATCATAGGGATCATCTATTTGTTATGCTCGTGCAAGACTTAGTATATCACATCCTTACCTACCACGGTGGGATTCATAAGGTATGTAGTACCAAAGTCGAAGAAATATCAAGATGTGGGCTAAATTTATCACAACTGGCCATTTGACCTTAGGGATAAAAAGTGTTTGAAGTGTGTTCGTTTTAGTCAAAGACCAAGTGCAAATTGAGCCGACTTCAGGCTTTGAAAACACACCTTAAAATACATCTAAAGGAAGGGTTATATAAAATTCCAAGGATTGGGTTGATCTAGACCCATACTCATTTGTGCCTTTGGGGCAACATTCTTGTGTTTGTGTGCTTGCTTTGTTTTCTTGTCAAAGAAACATCAAAAGAAAAATCACTTCCAAAAACAAAGTATTCATCCAACCAAACATCTTTCAAAATAACCAAAAACACGTCAAAAACAAAGTGCAAACAACAAAGAGTCAAATTTTATGACCATTCTTCACATCTTGCGAAAGAAGAAGCGTCATCAAAATATCAACTTGAAAAGAAGACCATTGAGGTCAAAGGCTTTGATCAAAAGGAGGAAATTCTTCTATATAAATAGACAAATCTTTGTCTCACATAGAGTCTTTCTGCATCACATGCGTCTCTACCTTCAAGGAAAAACAAACGAATTTGATTCTGAATCATTGAACCACAGAGCTTTTATGCAATACAGAGCTCTGAGTTATCACAAAAACCAAGGAGGAAAGATTAATCCCAACTTCTTCCCAAACGTTTGTATCACATACAACATAGCTCGAGAAATACCACCAACACCTGAAAGGGAAGAGATAGAGTTTGTCCCATTTGTAACACAAAGTTTTTATTGAAGTTGAAAACATTTTCATCCATCATCTCACTCATACATCATCACTTCATCATCAATCCGTCCCAACTCTCAAAACATTAAGAGGTTCTTGTCCCAAGTTCTCTTTTAGATATTGCTTGAAATCAAACACATCACATCACTTTTTAGATTGTTTCTACATCTAGGATAAGCTCATCCTAAGAGACACATCTACGTAGGTTAAAACTAGTTCATGAGTGAATCCTCTCATTACTAGGTAGTTAAATCTGTAACACATCTCAGATATCTCTACACCTTATCACATCAAAACTTATCAAACAAACAAGCAATTCAAAGAAGGAATTTTGGTTACATCCACCTTAAAGGTGCTAGAGATCTACATGCAACACAATTCACCAACCATCAATATCTCATTTCAATAAAAACTCATCATCATTTTCACACAACTTCAACAAAAAGCTTATAAAAAAAATGGCCCAAACCCGATCACAGTCCAGGCAACGAGAAATAGAAAGGGAAGAAGAAGAAGAGGAAAATCTCAATGAATTTCAAGAAGCACTTGGAGGAAATGCAGATGACAAAAATCCAAGTACTCCCACTCCTGCAACAATAGAAAGGGCTCAACATAACCCTCTCTTTAACAAACTTTTTGACGAAGTACTCAAGAGCAATGCGGATGCTCACTTCTTAAGACTCGCTCAAGAAGGAGCAAAACTCCCCACTGACTTTGATCTTGCCCAATTAAGACAAGCATCAGAAAGACAAAGTCACCATGAAGAGGAAAGAGGTAGAGATCCCATCAGATATAACATTCCTCGAGGTAACCCACCACCTCCTCCTCCAAATGAAATGGAGATGTTGCGGCAACAAGTCAAGAATCTCGCCCAACAGCTTCATAGTGGTGTCAAGACTAACCAATTCTCACTCAATGACATCTGTCCCTATCCTTTTGATAGGAATCTTTACATGCCACCATTTCCATGAGGATTCGAAACACCCAAATTTGAAAAATATAGAGGAAAGGGGGATCCCCACGATCATGTCCGAGAATTTCATTCTACTTGTCTCGAAGTAGCATATGAAGACACATACCTAATGCGCCTTTTTCCCCAAAGCTTGGGAGGAACAACCACATCATGGTTTTCCCGACTACCAGGTGGCATTAGAACACTTGAGGAACTTATCCAAAAATTCCTCGCTCATTACTCTCATAACATTGAACGTGACATCACCATGGTTGATCTGTGTAACACCAAACAAAAACCAAGTGAACTATTCTCAGTATTCCTGCAATGATGGCGCCAAATGTCTAGCAAACATTCTCTTCAGTTACCTGAATGAGAACTAGTGGAAATATTCATTTCCAACTTAAACGAAGAAATGGAATTTCACCTAGATGTCAAAGACACTGACTCTTTTAATGATATGATCGCCAAGGGTTTAAAATGTGAACAGGCACTCATCAAGAAAGGACTCATCAAAATCTTTAATGAACCAAAATATGGTCCTCACCTGCGCTTCAATAGTGATAAACCAAGCTTCTGGAATAAAAACAAGAATATCGTCAATGATGGGGTTGTGGAAGCCCGGACTATCCAAAATGCACAACCTGTGGTTCGGTTTGCAGGACAAAATCCTCCACCTCAGAACAACACAAATGTTCCTTCTAATCAAGGTCACATCACATCTCACGATGAACCTAGACCTCGTCAGCAAAAACAGAAATGCACATACACTCCCTTAGGGGAACCCATTGAAACAGTATTGCAACAACTAATTTCTCAAAATTTGGTCACTCTACCTAAACTATCAAACTATGAGCCTCAGGTCAAACCGGCATGGTGGAGAGATACTGAACACTGTGAATTCCATCAAGGAAGAGGGCACAAGACAAGTAATTGTCACCGATTGAAAGATCTCATTCAGGATCTTATTGATCGAGGAGAAATTGAAATTGAAGGACATGACCCAAAAACAACCAATAATGATCATCTAATGTTCAAAAATCCACTTCCATCACAAGATCAAAGGGGTCCTTCCACTTCTAGGTGAGGCACTGATACCACTGATTATACACAGGCTGCGTATAATTACACTGTAAATCATCTGTATGATGCCAATGAAGAAGTGGCAACTATAACCTTCAAAAATCCCAACTCAAATTACAATTTTGTTACGCGTCGCGGCAAAGTTACCATAAAGGCAGCTCCACAAGGCACCACCTCCATCCCAAAGCAGTACAATCTTGTGGAACAATTAGACAAAACCCTTGTGCTTATATCCACTTTAGAGCTTTTGCATCTATCACCATCTCATAAAACTATCTTGGATCAAGCACTCCAAGAGGCGTTAGTCCCTGCAAACCTGAATACAGACCAATTTCAGGCAATGGTTGGAAGTCTAAAGTCATCACCTTGTCTCACTTTTTCTGAAAGTGACAACTCTTCCTTCCAGCAACCTCATAACGCTTCGCTACACATTGAAGGCTTTATCAACCAACACAGGATCAAGTGAGTCTTGATCGATAATGGAGCAGGCCTGAACATTTATACACTACAGTTGGTCACAGCATTGGGCTATGCGGTAGAATCAGTGGATCCTCGTAAGAAGATCACAATCAAAGCCTATGACAATGCAGAGCGTTCATCCAAAGGAGCTGTGGTACTACCAATCCGTGTGGGCCCTATGGTAAAGCACATCATCTGTCAGGTTCTAGATCTTCCTCTGCCATACAATCTATTATTAGGGAGACCTTGGATACATGCCATGCAAGCCGTTCCATCTACCTACCATCAATGTATCAAGTTCCCACATAACGGTGTAGAGATCACAATTCTGGGCGATGCAAATCCCTTTGCGTATTGCCATAATATCAACCATCAACCAGAGATTACTATTCCTAATAATAGAGAAGCTATTTCCTCCACATCATATATAAGTCTCACCTCCCTTGCCAGTTCGAACACCACTATACCAAAGCAAGAAAAGCTTAAAATGAAAATAGCAGAGGAAGGTCCTGGGGAATACAACTTGAGTCAACTCTTTTGTGTGGGACAGATGCCCACTTCTCCTAGAACACATGGTAAACCACAACAGTTACTCCAGCAACCACTAATCACACCAACATGTGCTTTGACGCCTTTCATCCTTAGAAAGAGTTAAGAAGAAGAAACCCAAGATAAGGACTTAGCGGACTGGATCTATAAAGATCCCATCACCACTGATATACCGCAAGTTAGACCTCCCACGGATCAATATGGAAAAGGCCTCCTCATTATGCAAAGAATGGGGTATGATGGTTAGAGTGCTTTGGGATATTGCAAACAAGGACGACATGAACCTCTGCTACCGGAATTAAAGCCCAAAGGTAACACAGGCCTAGGCTTTGAAAAAGAGATATTTCCTAAACTCAAATTCAAATGAAAACCCACTAAACCATTATGTCAACCTACTGCAAAAAGGACACCTTTCATTATCAAAGCAACTTCAAGCACCATCCCGACTGCCCCATCGAGGCTCACAACCCCAACACAACCATCTACAATACCAATCATCCCACCAATCAAACCAATAATCCCATTCGCAACAGCCATTACATCCATAGTACCATTAGCAGCAGCAACTGTATCAGAACCCGCAGCAGCATCTATGGTACCAGCAGTTCCCGCAGAAGCCACTGAGTCAACACTACCGATACTTCCTGTGCTAGATTCTTTTATCCCCATCGAACTTCTTGTAGCACCGATCACTACAAAGGTACATCAACCAATCACACCTGTAGTGTTTAACTCAAAAGACATCCCAGTATGGTATAGCAATTGGATGTTGGAAAGTGATTCAGAGACTGACTCACATGAATGGGAATTTGATTCGGTACAACTTAATACTTCAGATGAGGAAGATGCATCACTACCTCTGCCATGCAAAGATATCCCTATTTATGGAGAAGCACAGATAAAGACCACTTGGGTTCCTGAACTGGAAACATCTTCCACAGACCCTATGTCTCATCCTATGCCTAATTCTGACAGGGAGAGTACCATTAACGACATTCACCATAACGTCTTAACCCTCACTGATACATCTCTCGCACTTAACCTAATCGATGAAGTAATGCCCATTATCCACCCTAAACTCATCGAATGGAACCAACCAAATCCCCCATGTCTTGACCTCTTCCAAAATGATGAGGCCATCATTGACTTTTTGGAATTAAGGGATAACCTACCAAGCGGGGATCACAAAGCTGGATTCACCATTGAACTTAATAGCGCAGCATACTTCGGGGTGGATGCCAAACCTTTCAGCTGCAAAAATATAACAATAAAACATGGATCTTCCAGTGAAAACCACACTGTGGCACTATTTGATCCAACGAAAGTAAAAAGAAAGAGCGTATCCAATGGTGAAAACCTCTCTAAGGCACCTGAGGATGAAGGGTTTGACATTCTCCCTGCTAATGCACAACAGGAACAATCAATGATTCTCATCGAGGAAACCAAAGAATACAATGTGGGGACTCCTGAAAATCCTCATCTCATACATCTAGCATCTCTTCTCACTCTAGAGGAACAACCTAAGTTTATAGAGTTCTTCCAAAAGCGTCAAATCAACTTTGCATGGTCATATGTAGACATGCCTAGGCTTGATCCTGATTTAGTCATGCATCACCTCACCGTTGCAGAAGGAGCCAAACCTATCAAGCAGAAGCTGCGTAAGATGCATCCTCAAATTGCAGTACTAGTCAAAACAGAACTCAAGAAACTCCTAGATGTTGGTTTCATTAGACCAATTGATTATGCATAATGGATATCCAACATTGTTCTTGTCGGCAAACCAAAAGGGGGCATCTGCATTTGTACTGACTTCAGAGATCTGAATAAGGCATGTCCTAAGGATGACTTCCCCCTACCAAATATCGACATCATAGTGGATCTGACAGCAGGACATGCCATGCTTTCACTCATGGATGGCTTTTCAGGATACAATCAAATAAAGATCGCACCAGAGGACCAACATAAGACAACCTTCACATGTCCATGGGGTACATATTGTTGGAATGTAATGCCCTTCAGTCTAAAGAATGCAGGAGCAACCTATCAAAGAGCAATGACCACCATCTTCCATGACATGATGCATACCATGATGGAAGATTATGTTGATGACTTACTAGCAAAATCACTCACCAGAGAAGGGCATCTCCACATCTTAGATAAAATATTTGATAGACTAGAACAATACCATGTTCAACTCAACCCAAAGAAATGTGTCTTTGGAGTGACCTTCGGGAAGCTTCTAGGATAGATTATCTCAAGCAAAGGTATTGAGGTCGACCCAGCAAAGGTAAAAGCAATCATGGACATGCCACCTCCAAAGAATATCAGTCAGCTAAGGACATTACAAGGACGGCTTCAATCCATCCGAAGATTCATTGCACAATTGGCTGATAAGAATCACCCATTCACACACCTGCTACATAAGAACATCCGCTTTCAGTGGGATGCCCGATGCCAGCAAGCATTTCAGACGCTTAAAAACTATCTCATGAATCCACCATTGCTGATGCCACCAGATCCAAGTAGACCGTTGTTATTATATATCTCAACAACAAGTACAACATTGGGTGTACTACTGGCACAACATAATGCAAAAGGAAAAGAGTGTGCTGTTTACTACATCTCTCGCACACTGCTGGGCTATGAACTCAATTACACACCTATTGAGCGAGCTTGCTTAGCAGTAATCTTAGCAGCCACTAAACTGAGGCACTATCTGTTGACACACAAAGTACAACTCATTGCAAAGATTGATCCACTCAAGTATTTACTCAGCAAAGCAGCATTGACAGGCCGCTTGGCCAAATGGGTGATGATTCTAAGTGAATTTGACATTGAGTACGTGGACCGTAAAGCTATCAAAGGTCAAGTTATTGCAGATCAGTTGGCCGATGCACCTCTCATAGGTGATCATCCTCTCATTTCCAATTTTCCAGATGAAGAGATATTCATGATCACAACAACACAACCATGAAAATTATACTTTGATGGTTCATACACTAGGCATGGCTCGGGGGCAGGCATTCTGTTTATCACACCTCAAGGTGACAGCATCCCGAAGTCTTACAGGCTCACATTTCCATGCACCAACAGCATAGCAAAGTATGAAGCCTTGATCACAGGACTCAAGTTAGCCGTACAATGGAAATTACAAGAACTACAAGTATATGGTGACTCCCAACTAGTCATTCGACAAGCAACAGATGAATATCAGACAAAGGATGACAAACTCATGCCATATAAGAAAATGGTGGACACTCTAAAGACATCGTTTACTACTATCACCTTTGAGCAGATACCAAGAGATTAGAATCAAGCTGCTGATGCTATGGCTACCATCGCATCTCTCCTAGATCTTCCGCAGAATTCAACACGCTATGAGTTCTTGGTAGAACAACTTTGGATCCCCGCTTATGATATCCCCGAATCCAAGATGACACGTCACCTTGTCGGTTCTGAATCCCCATGGTATGGTGAATTCTACACCTATCTCCATGATCATACCCTTCCTCCCAACCAATCGAATAACCAACGTAAAACCTTCATTCGCCAAACTGCTCAATATACCATTATTGCCGAAACCCTATACCGACGCGGTCTTGATGGTACTCTCCTTTGATGTTTGGAACAAGGTGAGATAACAAAGGCTTTAGAAGAAGTCCATGAAGGAATTTGTGGGACTCATTCAAGTGGTCCATCACTCACCAAGAAACTCCTGTGCAATGGATACTATTGGCCATCTATGGAAAAGGATTCCTACTACTTTGTCAAAAAATGCAAGAAATGCCAAGTTCATGGCGACCTGATACATGCACCAGCCCAGGAATTGCAACCAATCACAACACCATGGCCTTTTTGTCAATGGGGTCTTGACCTTGTGGGTAAGATTCATCCATCCTCATCCAATGGCCACAAATTCATTATTACCGCCATCGAATATTTCACAAAGTGGATCGAAGCTGTTCCACTTACTCAAGTCACCGGCAAGCAGATCGCCTCATTCATCCTCAACTACATCATCTGCCGATATGGTGTACCCATGTCCATCATCACAGATAATGGTCTTCCTTTCAAAAATCAGGATGTCCATGAACTTTGTGAGAAATTTCATATCCAACACCACTTTTCCACTCCCTATTACCCACAAGGCAATGGTCAGGCCGAAGCATCCAATAAAAACATATTGAGGATCCTAAAGAAGACAGTCAATGATGCCAGCCGTGACTGGCATGTTCAACTAAATTCGGCACTATGGGCATATCAAACTAGCATTCGAACCCCTACAGGTGCAACTCTTTATTCATTGGTCTATGGTGCATAAGCTATCTTGCCTATTGAGGTCAAGATACCATCATTACGGGTTTCCTTGCACAATCTCATCGATGATGAAGCTTACAGAGTCTCACATCTTTAGGACTTAGAGTTACTTGATGAGAAGCGACAAGCTACGTACAATCATCTCAAAGCCTATCAGCAGCACATGAGCAGAAGCTACAATCACCGAGTTAGACCTCGTACATTTGAGGTAGGTGATCTTGTTCTATGAGAGAATCCTCGCAACCAACCAAATAGAGAACATCAGGGCAATTTTGAATCAAACTGGTTGGGCCCATATGTTGTCACTGCTGTGTTCGGGTCTAGGGCATATCAGTTGGCTACATCAGAAGGAGAACCGCTTGCAGATCCAATCAACAACATGCACCTAAAACGGTTTTATACCTAAGGTGTATAGAGCATCAAGCTCCCCTACATACCAGAAAATACCAAAAACATTTCAAAAAAAAAATGTCCCAAAGAAAATACAAAAACATTCAAAAAAGTAAAGAAAAATCATGTATCCAAACGGTGAACAACCACTTTGGTGGCACCTTGGGTAAGTACGATGGTGAAAACCTGGCAAATAGGCACCACTCATAAAGGCTATGGCTCCATTGTCTTTCAGACTTGTTGCGATCGCATCTACTTCATACATACATCCATCCATCCAAAACCATGGCTTGTTATTCCTCTGCAATTATGATAGTACTCCATACATCTTACATCCTGCTTTTTCATAGTCATGTCTAAAATTGGGGGCAATGCCTTTAACCTATTGATGGAAGTGGATTCTACATTGTCTTATGATTCATTAAGTTCTTCATTCAAAGCAATCGTCAAAAATACCAAAAACATTCAAAACAATTCAAAATCCAAAAACATCGACAAACCATTGAAAAATCCAACAAAAACATGGCAACACCTTGTACATACTCATCCATGCAGATACCAAAACAAGCATTGACAAAATACTCACATGATGACCATTTACCAATCGAACCACACAATCAACATCAACAATCAAAACTGTCTTCAACAAGGATGCATCCTTCCTTATCAAAACAAAGACAAAAGTGACGTTTTCTTTGACAAGAAAATTATGTTAAGCTATCAAATACTTGGTTGGTTTGTGAGTACAATCATTCATTTATCTGTATTGGGATCTTTCAGCATTGTTTTGTATCATTTGCACATTACTTCTAATGAAGTTCTGGGGCATGTACTAATGGTGTCTACGTGGGAAGTTCACTAAGCTATGTGATCATAGGCAAAAATACAGTCATAGATCACTACGGCTTGCTGACTACAGTGTATATCTCGACCATATGAGCATGAAACATTACCAAGGATCCATATTCTTTATTCTTTATGTATATATTGTTTGTTTGCAGGTACAATTCTCTTTCTTTGGTTCCTCCTACCTCATCCAAACTGGATAAAGGTTTTATCTCTTATTACGGTATGCACTTGTCTCAGGATATGATCAGCCTAAGATCAAGGAGGACAATCCAAGTCATGCATGAAAGGAGATAATCCTTGTCTGTTCCGCAAGCAATACTCAGGTCAACTTGATCCATTATATCAAGCTGCTTGTATTAACTTGCTATATCAAAATCCATGTAAGAAATACTCTGGTCATCTTGAATCTTTATGTCAAGTTGCTTGTATTTTCTTACAACATTTTAAAGCTCAATGATGAAAAATAAAGGACCATGGATCATCATTCCATCTCATTTGTATATATTGCATTCCGTTGCATTCCATCCATCCATACATTCATAAATAGCTGCATATCATTCATACATAGTAATGACAATGGATACTCTATTTTCCTTTTCTTCCATAGGAATGTAATAGGTCCTCCATTTCTTCTATCTAACATTGAACCCACCCCCACCCTCCCCATCTCGATAATCACCATCACATACCCTACATCATGTCCCAATCAACCTAATCAAGCCACGTTCATCACCATCCATCTCTAAATAGGAGGGATTGTGTTTCCTATCCTAAGTCATCCAATAAGTCAAGAAAGTTACTCTATTTGCATAGGTATATCAACTCACGCACACCTAGACTATCAACAGATACTCTGATCAAGTATCTTCGAGTCTCAACAGGTAATTGATTATGGCAAACCTAGACTACAACAGGCATTTATCATAATGACCTAGTCTCAATGGGGTTGCCATGATTCCCCACAACCATCCATCACACGCACACACTATCAATTGATCAACCAATCAAACACAATCCAACGGACAATTACATCAATTGTCTATGTCTCAATGAGTATTTTGCTTCATATACATTGACTTCATCAGGCAATTACATCAATTGTCTAAGTCACCAATAGGTCACTTTGATTCACTTACTCAGACTTTATCATGTCCAAGCAAATAACTGACATCAACTGTCATGCTTTGACTTGACTGGAGCAATTAAACCGATTGCACCAGATTGTCCAACCAATTTTGATCAATTGTATAGCATCAATCCAAACCCCACACTACATCTGCTATGTATCTCTTGCATGACCTCAGGGTACTTCCTGGCTTGTTGTTTCTTCATATTCACTCCATTTTCTTCCATTCTTTCATTGTTGTTGCTAATTTCTTCTATTCTACCTCCCCTCCACTTTTCATTCTTTTTCGAGAGACCACCTGATTTTTCAAAAAAAAAATCGGCCCATCTCTCGAGGGGGCATACCACCCATTAAATTTACATTTTATGGGGCATTTCTAAATTTAATGGGGCATTTCTTCACACCTATTTTTCTTTCTTTGAAACGACGCGATAAAACCGCACCGTCTCAAAGAGGGGCAAATGTAGTCACATAAATCTGTCCACTTAATTAAATGAATATTTAGTATTTATTTGATTATTTAACCATCAATCAATAATTAATTAAATTAATATATTTAATTAATTCATCTTAACCCTCTTCTCCTATTAATTAAATAAATTATTCAATTTATTTGATTTAATTCACTTAACCAAATTCAGACCATTAATTAAATAAATAAATCATATTTATTTAATTAAATATTCTCTCATATTTAAATAAATTAATATTTATTTAAATCCCCCAAAATCCCACCTCTCACATTTAAATAAATTAACATTTATTTAAATCACCTTTATCCTCTACCCACTTGTATTTTCCTACAAATGCAAGTTGCACAATTATTTTAAATAAATAATTTATTTAAATCACCTTTATCCTCCACCCACTTGTATTTTCCTACAAAAGCAAGTTGCACAACTATTTTAAATAAATTATTTATTTAAAATCCTAATTTATCCTCACCCACTTGAAACCTTTAATGGTTTCCCTTAAAGTCTTCAAACTTGATGGCTTTAAAGTCTTCAAACTTGATGGCTTCCTTCTATAGTCTTCTTAAGCCTTTAATGGTTTCCCTTAAAGTCTTCAAACTTGATGGCTTTAAAGTCTTCAAACTTAATGGCTTCCCTTAAAGTCTTCTTAAGACTTTAATGGTTTTCCTTAAAGTCTTCAAGCCTTTAATGGTTTCCCTCAAAGTCTTCAAGCATTTTAATGCTTTATCTTCCTTTTTCTCATTTAAATAAATTAATATTTATTTGAATATTTATCCAAATGCAAATTACACCATTTAATTGAAATAAATGATTTTATTTTAATTGAAAATACCAAAATTTCTCCCACTTGTATTTTCCTACAAAATCCACTTGCATGCCTAAACCCCTTCTAGATTCTTCTAAACCCTTCCTAATTAACCTAATCCATCCCCTAAATATTGTCACATTCCTAAGAAAATTGGAGTCACTTCTCAAAGACTCCAAAGTCTTTGAAAAGCAATTAATGCTTTGTGTGTTCAACAAATTAACCTCTAAAGTCTTCCAAACCACTTATGGCTCTTACATGACCATTAATGGTTAATTCTACTTGCACCCATGGTTAAGGACTTTGACCCCTAACTTAACCCTCATGTAACCCATGTGTCTCTTCAAAGCATTTATTTCTTTGACTAGGGTAACCATCATGTCCCCTCAAGCATTTAATGCTCCTTATCACTCCTCTCAAGCCTCGTCATGGTGACACTTGTCAACATGGGATTGGGTTGAAAGTCTCACATGGATTGAATATCTTTCAATCCTAACCCTTGTTAAGATTACTCAATCTTAACCCTTCATTTCCCCATTTCTTCTATGAATAGAACCCTTCTCCTCAAGCAAAAAGAAGCATTAGAGTATTGTTGTTATACTGGCATTATCATAGAGCTTTCTCATAGCATCACTATCTACACTTGCATAGCATTTGCTTATCATATTCAACCATCTTGAATCTCTATATGGCATCCATGGCTAGTGCTAAAAGCTAAGAGCTACACTCATTTGGGACTTGGAGAGGAGAGGAACAAGGGAGGAGAAACTATGAGCATCTTGATTAACTATTTTATTCTATGTTTATATGCTTTCTATTTCATGCTTAATATCTCTCTTGATATGCCTGTTTAGGATAATCTTTTGTTGCTAACACTAATATTTGTTTCTTGTGCTCTTGTGTGTGTTGCCATCAAACAGATTTTCTAATCCTTTTTGTAGAGCATCATAAACATACACTGCAACACTCAAAAACTCAAAATTTAAAAACTCCCAAAGACTCTTCCTGAGATGATTATAACATTTTTCACTTCCCTACACCCCCCCTTGTACATTAATCGAAAAGATAGGGTTCTGCATACCAAAATTCATATAAAATTATTACATGTGTACAAATAGACTCTATCAACTTACAAAAACTTAAATACATTCGTAAAAATGTTTTTCAATGACCTCAAATTACTGTCCCGACTCTTTTTGAGTCTCCGAAATTGGGATCTGCCCACTAAAGAGGAATTCCTGCATCTCTATTTCCTAAAGGTCTAATGGGTCATTTGAGGCCTTCAAAGCACTGAGCATTGTCTACATCTTTGAATCAATTAGACCTTGGAGCTCACCAATTCTACTCACCACTTTGTCCTTTTCATGCATCAAGTTTTTGATCTTATAAAGTAGAGCATTGATTTGACCTTCCTGACTAGATACTGAAACATTAAATGGATCAAAGGCCTGAGAGATGCCTTCTAATTGTTTCTCATACTCCTTAATCTTCTTCTCAAAACCATTAGTAAACTTAGACAATGATAAACATGAATTGTAGATACTTCCACCTTCAGATAATGCATCTTGATCGCTTTTGACACATGTATCTAGCAAAAATCTATCATTGGCATCATTTCTTCTAGCTTACTAAACCTATTTACATCAAACTCAGTTTGGAACTTGATTGTAGCATACTTCTCAAAGGACTCAAAATGAGTGCTTACTCAGTTGATAAGGCTCTTCATTTAGCCAGATGGGGAATCAGATTTGTCCTTGACATACGAGTTGGCATTTGGCAATATAACAAACAAGGAGAGATTGTTGGCATTTCAATAAGGATATTGAGAAGGTTGTTGATGATTAAGGATGTTTACTGTCTTAATATTATTATTTTTTCATTGATGTCAAGAAATTGATTTTCTAATTTAGTATGATGTTGCCATATCTTGAGAAATATGATTTGATGAGTATAAAGATGTCGGTAAAAGACATAGAAAGAATATGATGGATAAGGGGAGAAATAAGTTATTCAATGGGCAACTATTACCAAGTTAGACAATGATGAGATCATGATGATTAGAATGTTTTAATATCCTACATATGTTATTAATTGAAAGGTTAATACTATACTATGTTACCGAGCAAAGAACCTAGTCGATAAACCTTAAAGAACCTAGTCGGTAAACCCTAAGGTTATTGCTATCGGTTAATGAAGGCAAAATGTCTACCAAGTGAAGTTTAGTATTTACCGAGTTGCAACCGAGTAATAACAGAATGCATTAAATGATTACATGCATTATTTAATGAAGGAAGTTGATGAGCTAGCTATGATTAAATGATTGGTATGTCATGAATGAAGTTTGTTAAAGAATCTATGGCAAAGCAAAATCGACAGGAAGATCTACAGCTTAGATTGAACCGCAATACCCTAGCACAAGTTCCAAGAAATATATGCAAGTTCCAAGGTGGGGTAAAACATTTTTAGATCGAAGGACACATTGAACCTGGTCAAAGTTTGAAGATCTGATGGCTATGATTGATTATGAGAAATGTGATCAAGGAGATTAAGTGGTTGGCAAATTGTTTATAAATAGGGAACTATTGATAAACAATGTATGCGGGCAAGTGTATGCATAGGGATGCTACATAGTGATTACCGAGCACATAAGCTTGAAGATCTATTTTGAATAACAGAGTATAGAGCCCAATAGATGGACAAGATTAGTTCTATGTCTATATTGTATTGAGTAAATAAGAATCTACTTTAGCATTTTAGATGTGAAGTTGTAGATAGATTTTTATTATTGTTATTTTGTGAAGTGACAGAAAATCTCTTAACTGAGTGGACTTAACAGTCTTATTTGTAAAACCCTCTAGCAAGGTGACATTCAGATTGAGTGTTTGAAATCCTTTAACAAGGTAACTTCTAACAAGGTGAAGATCTTAATAGATCTGATGGAAATCCCTTAACCGGGTCACATCTAGAAATGTGTTTGTAATCTTTAACAAGATTTTCTTTTAACCAAGCATACTCTAGAAGAGTATATTTCTTAGTGGGTCTGAAATCCCACAATGGTTTTTCCCTATTTGGGTTTCCACATTAAATCTGGTGTTATGAGTGTTATGATGTTTATATGCTTTTGAGTTTGCATGTTTAGTAGTTTTGGTTATATTACTAAAGTATATGCTACCGAGTTTGAATCTAATGTTTGAATGGAAGATTAAGTTTGTATGATTCACCCCCCCCCCTCTCATCTTATTAGCTTGGAATCTATACTTATCTTTAAGTATCAGAACTATCAATTAGTATCAGAGCTTTGGACTCTAGAAGGAAAATTTTAAAGGTACTTGAGGAAAAGATCCAAAGATGTATAAGAGGGATGCACCGAAACTGAACAAGCCAAGTTTCTCTACATGGCAAAAAAGAATAAAGTTGCACCTATCAGGAGTTGGAGAATATGTTGTATATTATCTAGAGAATGATTTCATCACACTGAGCACCTATCCATTGACAATGGAAAGGATAAAAGAAAAGCAAGAACATATCCAAGCAATGATTGAAATAACATCTGCATTGATCGATTCAGAGTTTAATGATCTAGAAGGCTGCAATGATGTGAAGGCAATGTGGGACAAGCTCATATTTGTATATGGTGGAGATGAACATGTTCAAAGAGCAAAAGTGGATAGTCTAAGGGGACAACTTGAATCTATGAGGATGAATGAAGGTGAGAACATAACCCAGTATAGTACAAGACTAAAGGAGATTGTCAATCAAATCAAAGGAGCATGTGGAACTATTGAAGAAAAGGATATAACAAGTAAGTTGTTAAGAACCCTTCTACCAGCTTATGCAATCCAAGTCTTTGAAATCAATGAATTGAGGTTTGTACCAAATATGCCAGTTTCTTTAGATGCTACTATTGGTAAGCTACATGCATTTGAGTTAAATAACTTTGATAACAGTGGGTCATCGGTAAATAAAGTTGAATCTGCATTTAGTTCTTTTCATATTGGTGTATCTGATGATTACAATAATAGAATGAGTAAGTACACTAAAGGGGATCACAGTGGAGCAAGTGAAAGATTTTGCAAGAACATGGAGGAAGTACACAAGTTGTATGAGGAAATCAAAAAGCAAGAAGAGTTTGAAGCACTATTAGCTAGAAGGTTACCGAGAGGCAAAGGTAAGTATAAAGGAAAACTACATTTGAAATGTTTCAATTGTGATAAGATAGGACATATGGCTTCTAACTGTCCTGACAAAGATTCTACTGAAAAGAGAGATTACTGAGATGATAGATAGAAAGTTAATCACTACAGAGGACACCGAGACTTCAGAAGAAGAGATAGAAAGTCATGCTTAATAGCCAATGAGGAATCCAATGATGATAAATCAGAAGAAACTGATACAGAGGAAGTAGTTTATGTGGCTATCAAAAATGGATTAGATGAAGACAGGTATGAAGAAAAAGCTCTTATATCTCACATAAATACTATTGATTCTTGGATCATAGATAGTGGATGCTCACATCACAAGATAGGTGATAAGCACAAGTTTGTTATGTTAGAAGACTATGATGGAGGCTATGTAAGATTTGGTAATGATGCACCATGTCCGGTAAGAGGTAAAGGATCTATAACACTTCTTGACAATGCAAGATGCAATGATGTTTATTGGGTTGAAGGTTTGAAATACAATTTGTTGAGTGTAGCACAGCTAAACAATATAGGATACCAAATAGAATTTCAAAAAGGAATTGTCAAAGTTCATGATAAGCATGGAAAGTTAGCTGCTACCGGGACACAAACAAAAGGTAACACAGTTCACCTTGACTCAACTCGGAATAAATGTCTGTATGCAAAGATAGATGATACCTGGTTATGACATAAAAGGTTTTGTCATGTAAATTTTGATAATCTGATCAAAATAAGCAAGAAGCACCGAGTAAGAGGTCTACCGAGTTTGGAAAAGCCTGAGAATGCTATGTGCCAAGGATGCTAGATGGGTAAAATGACAAGATCAAGCTTTAAAAGTAAGTCTTACACTTCTAAGGGAATTTTAGATCTTGTGTACACTGATCTTTGTGGTCCTATGAAAGTTCAAAGTTATTATGGTGATAAATATTTCATATTATTTGTGGATGATTACTCAAGGATGATGTCAGTAATGTTTTTAAAAGAAAAATCAGAAGCTTTTCAAATGTTTAAATGGTACAAGGAAAGAGTTGAAAAAGAAACAGTAAGACAACTGAAATGTCTTAGATCAGATAGAGGAGGAGATTTCACATTTGATGAGTTCAACTTATTTTGCAATGATCATGGTATAAAAAGACAAGTCTCTACACCGAGAACTCCACAACAAAATAAAATTGCTAAGAGAAGAAACAAATCTATTGTGGATTGTGCCAGAACCCTGATGATTGAAAAGAAAGTGCCACAAACATTTTGGAGAGGAGCAACAAGCATAGCAGTTTACACCCTAAACCAAGTACAACTGAAGAAAGGTACTTTGAAGACACCATATGAAATCTGGTATGACAAGAAACCTAATGTAAGTTATTTTAAAATCTTTGGAAGTAGATGCTAAGTACACAAGGATGATAGAAATGGCAAGTTTGATCATAAAAGTGAAGAAGGAACATTTCTTGGTTATTCTTCTAGAAGTAAATCATTTAAATGTTTGATCAAATCATCTAACAAAATAGTAGAAAGTGCAAATGTAAAAATTGATGAATTTGCAGAAAGAAATGATGAAGGTAATTCCAAGGAACTAGAAGATTATGATGAATTTGTCTATGTTCAATCGATAAGACCTACCGGGAAAACTGTAGAAGGAAATGAAGAGAATATCTAGTTACCGAGTGATGAAGAAGATCATACAGAGCCTACCAAGCCTGTATTAGCCAAATATGTTAGAAGACATCATGCACCAAGTCAGATTATAGGAGATAAGGATGATCCAGTGATGACAAGGAACAAATTGAGATAGAACACATGTCTGATATCTGAATTTGAACCGAGAATAGTGAAAGAGGCATTTAACAGTGAAGATTTGATAAATGCTATGATAGAAGAGATTGATCAAATCAAGAAGAATGACACATGGAAACTAGTCCCAAGACAGAAGGACAAAAATGTAATCGGTACAAAATGGATTTTTAGAAACAAGCTGAATGAAAAATGAGAGGTCATTCGAAATAAAGCAAGACTAGTTTGCAAAGGTTATGCCCAAGAAGAAGGAATTGATTATGGTGAGACTTTTACACCTGTAGCAAGACTTGAAGGAGTAAGAACATTGTTGGCATATGATGCTTACAAGAATTTCAAGGTATATCAAATGGATGTCAAATCTGCATTTCTGAATGGTATATTAGAAGAAGAAGTTTTTATTGAACAACCTGAAGGATTTGCTGAAGACAATAATAAAGATTAGGTATGTAAATTGAACAAAGCTTTATATGGTCTAAAACAAGCACCTAGAGCATGATATGAAAGATTGCACTCTTATTTAATCAAGATTGGTTTTATAAGAACAAGTGAAAACAACAATATTTACATGAAGAATGATGAAAATGGAATACTGATCTCAGCCATATTTGTTGATGATATTATATTTTGTGGGAATGGCTCTCTATGTAAGAACTTTGGAAATGAAATGAGAAAAGAATTTGAGATGTCATTAATCGGTGAGATAAAGTATTTTATAGGTTTACAGATACTACAAATGAAAGATGAGATTTTCATTACTCAATCCAAGTACATAAAGGAAATCTTGAAGAAATTTGGAATGGAGGATTTAAAACTAGTAAGTACTCCTATGACTACCAACTGTAAACTATCAAAGAATGATGAATCTGCATTTGTTGATGAGACACTTTACCAATCCATGATTGGAAAGTTGCAATATGTTGTTCATAGTAGGCCAAACATAGCACATGCAGTAGGTATAGTTGCAAGATTCTCTATAGATCCTAAGGAAACACACATGATAGCAATCAAGAGAATTTTTAGATACTTGAAAGGCACTGAGGATTATGGCTTAGTATATCAAAAAAGAAATGATTTTGATTTAAAAGTTTATACTGATGTTGATTGGGCAGGCAACATTGTTGACAGAAAAAGCACAAGTGGAGGAGCTTTCTTTTTAGGAGAAAGACTAGTGAGTTGGCTTAGCAAGAAACAAGGACGTGTTTCACAGTCAACAACAGAAGATGAATACGTTGCTACAACATTGAATTGTACCAACATAGCATGGATCAAACAACTGTTGGAAGGTATAAATGAGAAAGTAACCAAGCCAGTAACTATATTCTGTGACAATACTAGTGCCATTAACATTTAAAAGAATCTTCTTATGCACTCTAAGACAAAGCACATCTCTATCAAATATCATTATCTTAGAGAAGAAGCTCAAGAGAAGAAAGTGGTGTTGGAGTATGTTAGCACAAAGGAACAAATAGCAGATATCTTCACCAAGCCACTGCCAAGGGACACTTTTGAGTATCTCAGAAGTAAGCTAGGGGTCCTACCCCTATCTTCTACTCACTGACCAAGTTCGGTGAAAGCATCAATTCAATGACTCTATAGAATATCTTTTAGGAGTTGATGCTGATTTACACACTTTAGGAGGTTTTCTAAAGGTGTATAGGAAACAATACAGGGAACAAGAATTGAAGACATAATGCTCTGACCGAGACTAAGTTGACACATAACAGTAGGAAATCACTTCATATCGGAAGAAATTATGTTCTAGTTCTTTACTTTTTGGCATTGTTGTCAAAGGGGGAGAAGACAGAAGAGAAGAGGAGAAGACTGAAGAAGAAGAGAAGACTAATGTATGGGGGAGAATTCTGATGACAGAAGGAGAGCATTTGAGCATTTTAGAATCTCATAGCAATCCGAATCAATTAGGTCAAATCAATTGGTTTTACCATCAATGCCAAAGGGGGAGATTGTTGGCATTTGGCATTATAACAGACAAGGAGAGATTGTTGGCATTTCAATAAGGATATTGAGAAGGTTGTTGATGATTATGGATAAAACTGATTAAGGATGTTTACTGTCTTAATATTATTATTTTGTCATTGATGTCAAGAAATTGATTTTCTAATTCAGTATGATGTTGCCATATCTTGAGAAGTATGATTTGATCAGTATAAAGATGTTGATAAAAGACATAGAAAGAATATGATGGATAAGGGGAGAAATAAGTTATTCAATGGGAAACTATTACTGAGTTAGACAATGATGAGATCATGATGATTAGATTGTTTTAATATCCTACATATGTTATTAATTGAAAGGTTAATACTATACTATGTTACCGAGCAAAGAACCTAGTCGGTAAACCCTAAGGTTATTGCTATCGGTTAATGAAGGTAGAATGTCTACCGAGTGAAGTTTAGTATTTACCGAGTTGCAACCGAATAATAACAGAATGCATTAAATGATTACATGAGTTGGCTATGATTAAATGATTGGTATGTCGTGAATGAAGTTTGTTAAAGAATCTATGGCAAAGGAAAATCGGCAGGAAGATCTACAACTTAGATTGAACAGCAATACCCTAGCACAAGTTTCAAGAAATATATGCAAGTTCCAAGATGGGGTAAAACATTTTCAAATCTAAGGACACATTGAACCTGGTCAAAGTTTGAAGATCTGATGGCTATGATTGATCATGAGAAATGTGATCAAGGAGATTAAGCGGTTGGCAAATTGTTTATAAATAGGGAACTGTTGATAAACAATGTATGTGGGAAAGTGTATGCACAGGGATGCTACATAGTGATTACCGAGCACATAAGCTTGAAGATTTGTTTTGAATAACAAAGTATAGAGCCTAGCAGATGGACAAGATTAGTTCTATGTCTATATTGTATTGAGCAAATAAGAATCTACTTTAGCATTTTAGATGTGAAGTTGTAGATAGATTTTTATTACTGTTATTTTGTGAAGTGACAGAAAATCTCTTAATCGAGTGGACTTAACAGTCTTATTTGTAAAACCCTCTAGCAAGGTGACATTCAGATTGAGTGTTTGAAATCCTTTAACAAGGTCACTTCTAACAAGGTGAAGATCCTAACAGATCTGAGGGAAATCCCTTAACCAGGTCACATCTAGCAATGTGTTTATAATCTTTAATAGGATTTTCTTTTAACCGAGCATACTCTAGAAGAGTATATTTCTTAGTGGGTCTGAAATCCCACAGTGGTTTTTCCCTATTTGGGTTTCCATGTTAAGTCAGGTGTTATGAGTGTTTTGATGTTTATATGCTTTTGAGTTTGCATGTTTAGCAGTCTTGGTTATATTACTGAAGTATATGCTATTGAGTTTGAATCTGATGTTTGAATGGAAGATTAAGTTTGTATGATTCACCAACCCCTCTCATCTTATTAGCTTTCCATCTGTACTTATCTTTAAGTATCAGAACTATCAATATGTAGGCATAATCCTTTCTAACACACTTGATGCCAGAGTGAGAAATTCAATGTCTTCAATGTGAGACTTTAGCAGATCTTCCCTTGCCTTGGATTGAGCAAATGAAGCTAATTGCAGCTTCTGAATGGGAGATAAAGAGGCAAAGTTGATAGGACCTTGGACAAAATCCAGATCAAACACTTCTTGCTTATCCTTTTCCAAAAGATCCTTCACTTCCCCTATTGTAATACCCTAAAATTGGTCATCTAAACCATGGGCCCCTAATCTCGATAATATCACCAAGGTCCTAACCAAAGGTGATTAAATCAATCTTGAGCACATTAATTAATTCTTTAATCATCAAATATTGCATGGCAAGTCAATTACTGAATATTAATTATATGTTTATTTAATTAATTGAATCATTCCAAGAATATCATTTTTGATGAATTATCCTATTTAATTTATTAAATATCCTAGCATATTTAATTAATTAATAAATTTACCATTTAATCATGCAAAAAAGGAATTAATTTATTACAAAGAGGAATTAAGCTGAAAATAGAATAAAAGAATTGAGAGGGAAATCAAACTTGAGATATTATTTCTTTTTCTAAATTGAGAACTTGAAATCAGAAAAGCAATTAAATTGAATTATTCTCTAAAATTAGAACTCAAAGCTTTTGAGAAAAAGAAGTTCAGTTGCATTGAAAAAACTCTTTTCTTGAATAAATCAAAGAATTATCTATTTTTATCACAAGTGCATGGAATTAATTAATTCTTATTTGTAATGTAACTTGAACTTCTTATTTAAATGCATTTCAATTAAACTATAATTGGAATCTATCTCGAAGTTAACTGAACCTGATTTCTCAATTATTCAATTAATTCTAAATTGTGCTTTTTCTTGATCTCTCTTGCGAATTCTCTATAAATTCAGCCTTCAACTCTCATTCAAATCACCCCAGAGATATTTGAGAAACACCTTGGAGATTATTATTATGCTGATTTTGCTCTGGTCATTGAAGATCTTGTGTTTGCTTTTTGAGATTATTGCATCTTAGTTTAGCTTTTTGCATATTTAGTTTATTTCATTATTGCTTGAATCCATCATTGCTTTAATTAATCATCCATCTTGCATCCATTTAGCTTAATATCATGCTCATATAGATTAAATCCTTCATCTTTGTGTAGTCTAGTCACTAGTATTGCTTATAAAAATCTAAGAGCAATCTTATACTCGCATCTTTTAGAAGGAAATTAGTCACTTTGTTATGGTTCATTATTTATTGATTATTGATTTACTAACCATACATGTAATGACTTAATTGATTTGTTGTAACTACAACTATCAAACTCTTTTCACTTTTTCACACACACATTTTTGGTTCCCACCGTGGGGCAGAAGACTACATTTTTCGGTCTCCAAGACTGACTGCTTATTTTTATTTTTTTTGGATTTTTTGACTTTTCAGATTGTCATTCGTATAGTGTTCACGATTTGTTGTACAACACTTCCCATATGCCCAAATGACAAATTGTAGGTGTCGTACAATCTGGTATGATTTATCATACGATCTGGTAAGAATTGTCATACGATTCTATATTTTTCTGGTTAAAAAGAAGATTTCATTTTTTCAATTTTCTCATTCAATTTTGATTATACTGACGACTGACCCTGGTTGTTTATCTGTCTACCTGAGAATTTTTCATAGCCTAATCAGTTTTTTGCAGAATGCTTGTTGAAGAATATGCTTGTCGCACAAAGACAATATGACTACTGATTCGTTGTCTTTGCAGGTTGCCTGAGAAGAATCAACCAAACATCGTGTATTCTTTAAATTCATTTTTAGGAACCTAACTTGCTATCTGGTTAAAGAACAAATCTATATTTCATGTTTTAAGTAAATTCTAAGAGGTAGGAGAGTATGCTCTTGTCTGCATAGACAATCAAAAATCCAGACCCTTGAGGCATTTTCTTTAAGTTTGAGATTTGTAATCTTTAGCGGGCCTACCCTCTTGAGGAGCTAATAACTCTTAAAGCCTTTATGACCAGCGTGAGGGAAATGACCCAAGTGGGAATGACTAAATGCCAAGTACTCCAACCCACTATAAAATAAATGTGATTTGATGAAAATCAAGTCAACGACAGTGCTTAGGAATAGATCTCCTCAGTACCTTCAGGTATATTAAACCTTGGTTTTCAAAGCTGGGAGACCTCTTAATTGAGTTTATACCTCGACGCACCAAACAGACCCCTTACTAGTTCCAATTCAAATTAGAAGCTACTCAGTTCACCTTCGAAAGGGGGGATAATCTTTGTGCAAGAGAGATAGTAACTCTCCCAAGATACTTGTCATTTCGTGCCCCCATTAGTGTTCAAATTTGAATAATACAACGTTGAGAATCCATTGTGTGAGACTCAGTAGCCGTATTCTGATTAGCTATTTGGTGTGCACCTGATTCTACAAGAAAAGGTTTTCTTCTCTCACCAATTTCCATAGGGTTTGCATGTTGTGATTGGGGTTATTATTCATACTACATGTTTTTTGTGTTTTCATCCCTAAAACTGAAACTGAAATACAAAAACTGGAGAAAACAAGAAACAACTCAGTGATCAAAAACTCTGTCCAAAACTAGTCTATCCTAGTCAAAACTCTATCCAAAAAACTAGTGTTTCCGAGTCAAAACTCTATCTGTGTCACAAAATAGTATACCTCAGCAATCAAAAACTCAGTCCACCTCTAAACAACTCATCATCAGTTAGCCATCAAAACCACGTCCATCTCAAATCTGGTTATACTCAGTCATTGCAAAATCAAAATTTTTGACTCTGTCCAACAAACAGTCAAATGATTCCTCTGATTTATCATTTGGTTTCATATTCTGTGTCATAGGAAATTCCATTAGTCCTAACAGTCTATCATTTGAGCCTGCATCCTATGTCATATGAGTCCTGATTGTCTGTCGTCTAATTCTGAGAATTGTCATTTCATCCTGAATCCTGTGTCGTATGATAAAACATTGCATTGATCAGTTTGTCATTCTAGACATACCCATTTGTCGTATGGTACAAGGTGGCAACTCATACGAAACATTGTTGTAGTCATCTAGAAGCTATTGAATTATCATCTGGTCCTAAGAAACCTATCATACGAATCTTTGATTTTGTCAGTCCAGAATAGTCAAACTTGCCTAAAATAGTCTACAGTGAGCATAAAACTGGTTATCATCATCTTGAGAATAAATAGATCAAAATAGTGTACCACTGACATTTGTGTTGCACAATTTTGTCGATCATCTTTCAACTAGTTCAATCAGCTACATATCAAACCTAACTCACTTAGATAAACATCTTATACAGGATAGATCTTTCCTGAAACCAGACTGAGTCTTAGTCACTTTTCTTGGATCAACTTAGATAAATGTCTTATATAGATTGTTTCTGAAACCAAACTAAATCTTAGTTGCTTCTCTCAAATAATATGTTAACTGAACAACTAGCTCTAAATTTGATCTTGACTTTTGCATCACAAACAACTTTAGGTCACACCAATCAATAAAAATACCTACTCAAACCAAAAGTTCTCATAAGAAAGATACCAAAGGCAAAGGGCAACCCTTTTCATATAAAGATAATCCATTTTTTGAAGAGGATCCCTTGATTGACAAACCTTCATCATCAGAGGTACCAGTTTATGATGAGCCTGTATCTCCCACCATACCTAGAACAGAACAGAATGATGAACACAACCTTAGTATTCATGAAACCAATAATGATTCCTCATCAAGTGAAGATGAAGATTCTGAACCTCCTAAAAAATATATTCATAAATGTCAAAAGGATAAGGATTTCCAAAAAATGATGAAGGCTATCATGGCTAGAGAGAAAGAAGACCATTTTCTAGAGCTAGCAAAACAAGGTGCCAAACTTCCTACTGGATATGATGTTCAGACTCTCGTCACTAAAAAGGAAGAATCACCCATAATAATGGTTCACAGACAATTACTAGCCTTACTAATTGAGATCACAAAACTGAAAAACAAGGATATATCCCCAAAACAATATTCTCTGGAGACAATATGCCCATTTCCATTTGACAAAAACCTATACATGCCTCCATTCCCTTCAAGAGTTGAGATCCCAAAATTTGACAAATATGATGGTACCTTAGATCCTCAAGATCATGTCAGAGAATTTTGTGCTGCCTACATGGGGTTCATGCATGATCAAACCTTATCTCATGCATCTTTTTCTGAGGAGTTTGGGAGGACAAGCTATGGAATGGTTCTCAAGTCTACATAAGGGGATACAAATTTTTGAAGAACTAATCCAACTATTTTTACAACAATACTCCTACAACATTCGACATCCAGTTACTATGATCAAACTTTTCAATACCAGACAGAAAACAGGGGAGCCTTTTCTCACTTTCCTCCAACATTGGAGAAAGATGTTCTCTAGGTATTCATGACCTATCTTAGATGCTGAGAAAATGGATATATTTGTCATTAATCTAGTCCTTGAATTGAAATATAGTATCCAAATGAAAGTACACCCATCATTTAACAAAATGGTAAATAATTCTATCCAAATGGAAGATGTGCTTATAAAGAAAGGAGATATCTCACCTTGGAAAAAAACACAACCAGGATCTAGCTCTAAAGAGAAGAAAAAGTATTGGAACTATGGCAAAGACAACAATAAGAATGTTATTAATGACGGAGTAGTAGACACTATTAAAACCAACTCAAAGCCCATGATATTCAACTTGGCTAGTGGCACACAAGCACTCAAAGAAGCTAAAACCACAACATAAAATCCTCCGAAGAAAGCAAAAGAGTGGTTCAAAGAGAAACCTTGGCTTTCGAAACCTAGACGTGAATTCACTCCTCTGGAAGAATCATACGAATCCGGTTTTAAAACTCTATTGGCAAATAACCTGATAATGTTACTAGATAATTCTAGTCCATATGATCCGGAAGTCAAACCAAAATGGTGGAGAGAAAATGAATACTGCGACTTCCATTAGAATAAAGGTCATAACACAAACAACTACATGAAGCTCAAACATGAGATTCAAGATCTCATAGATGTTGGTAAAAAATTTTTCGGGAATCACCGAACAAATGCTGATCATAAAATTTTTAAGGATCCCTTACCTGTTTATGAACAAGGTGGTTCTTCAAAGACCAAAGGAGGTGCCAAAGTAGATTATACTTATACCAGTAATGACAACATCATCAACATGATTGAGCCTTCCCAATCTGAATATTGCAATGTGATTATAATCCAAGATAAACAAAATAAATCACGATATGCAAAGGCTATCACCCATTCCCAAAAGAAAGTCACTCTCCAAGGAGCTAGTTCTTCAACTCTAGCTCAAACAATGTCAAACCTACTAGCCTCATCAAACAAACAAAAAGAATCAACATTTGATAAATTTAAAAGGCTAACTTCATCATCATCCTCTAGATATAGTGTTGTTGAACAATTGAAAAAGACAAATGCTCAAATTTCCATCTTTGAATTACTAAAAATCTCTTCTGGTCACAAAGAGATCTTGGACAACGCCTTGCTCACCACTAATGTTCCAAAAGATTTAGACATTGATCGGTTTCAGTCTATGGAGGTTCATCTAACTTCACCTCACTATCTGACCTTCTCTGAAGAAGATGACAACTTGCTAAGTCATCCATCCACATAACTAGCCATTGCACATTGAAGCCATGATCCATAAACACAGAGTAAAATGTGTTTTGATAGATGGAGGTGTGGGGTTGAATATTTGTACTTACAGTCTACTTACACAACTAGGATTTTCTAAAAATGTCATTGATCCAGTCAAGAAAATAACAATTAAAGCCTATGATGAAGAGGAAAGGACCTCTAAAGGTCTGGTATCATTACCAATAAAGGTGGGACCTATAGAAAGAGATGTCATTTTCTAGGTACTTGATATTCCTCTGTCATAGAATATCCTACTGGGTAGGTCGTGGAATCATGAAATGAAGGCAGTTCCATCTACATACCATCAATGCTTAAAATTTCCTTATAATGGAGTTGAGGTCAGTATTCATGCTGATACAAATGTCCCCTATTATGCATTGACAAAAGGTGCTAATGCCTTTGTGCCTCATAATAAAGCAGTCTCTACAAATGAAAGTTTAGAAGCCCTGATGAAAGAATTGGAAAAGAAATTGAAAATTACCAATACTAGCATGGATGGATACAAGATAGAACCAGTACTTTCATTAGTCTCTCTTCCTCCTTCTCTAAAATAGCTAGGCAAACCATCAGAGGCTATGAAAACACAAACTTCAACTCCGAATATCATATATGATGGTTTTTTTGTACAATCTTCTACCTCCCTGACAGATGAAATAGAAGAGGATGTTGTTCTAAAATGGCTTTTTAAGGAAGATAGTGAAAACAAGGAAGTATGGCATTGTGAGATTCCCTCAACATAATATGGTCCAGGCTACAAAATGATTCAATGCATGGGATATTCAGGTATTGGTCCCCTAGGCAAACATCAAGAGGGTATTATTGAACCGATTCAAGTGCAAAAAAAATCAACAAATGATAAGGCCGGACTAGGGTACAATCCAAAAAAGACATCAGACCAAAAACATGCTTCTAAATCTAAGTGGCAGAAAAGGATATCACCTTCAACATTACAGGAAACAAACACTCAACAAACTCAAGCAGAGTGTGTAAAAGAGAAAGAGGAATCAACAATCAAGAAAGAGGAAACAGTCAACACTCAAGCTTTGATGGTGTCAGCTACAACAATACAAGGAGTTGAGGTCCCAGAGGATATAAGAGATGAAGTAGAAATAATCAAAGAATTGTTTGCACCACTGAAAGTTTCAGTCACACACACTGGTAGGCAGCAAGTAGATGATTCAGAGACTGACTCAAACAAGTATGAATAGGGTCCAGACTACCTCTCAGATACATCCAGTAGAGAAACTCCAGAAGAGTCTAGCGGTATCACAAATGATACTTAAGAGCTGATGCGTTTAAAGATAGAAAAGGAGATACAGGGAATTAGACAAAAAAGACAAGCAGACTATGAACAAGGGCTGAAGGAAGGAAGAATACCAAATTTTTTTTCATCCATTATATACTCCTCTAGTAAGATAGAATAAATCAGGCATGGGATTACACAAGAAGAATTGGAAGCTACAGAAGCAAAACCCGTCATCAGTCCAGAAGAAGCTAATGGAGTAGACGACAGAGAGTCACAAAACCATCAAGATCATGTCAATAGGTGTGTCAGATACAAATGCTAATGAGACAAATCTTGAAGGAACTTGTAGCATTAAAGATGTTGGTGTTGATACCATACATACATTCACTCAACCACTTGAAGAAGACTCAGAAACTTCATCCAATGACTCTCAGGACTCTGACAATAGTCTTGTTTATGACAATATCTACTTAGCATCAAACTCTGAATCCTCTGATATAAATGGAAATTTTTTTTCTACTGATCTTATAATTGTCAAACCTCAATATGAAGTTCAGCCTGGCGTAGAGAATGATGCTACAAGTAGGTCTATTGGATTAGGTCGACTAAATATTAACGTGCACTTTAATAATCATATTCTGACTTTTCCTCATCTCGAGACATTTACACAAGGTATCCTTCTGGAACTTGACTTTTCGATCCGCAATTGTGATGACAATACCGTGAACTCCCTCGAACCTGTCCACACTCTATCCTTGGTACATCCTAAATTAATTGACTGTAGTCTACAAGACCAACCCATGAATGTACCTACTTTTGCCAATGACTACACACTAGCTTATTACCTAAACACAATTGAACCTATGTACTCTTCCACCAGTGAACAGAGTGAAAATATGACTAAAATAGATATCAAGTATCTTAGTCGCAAAAATCAGAAAAATAAATATAAAAGATTTGATGGTGAAAACCACATTGTGGCAGTGTCAGAATCTAAAAAAGAGAAAATAAAGGATGTACCTAAGGGTGAAAACCTCTCTAAGGCACCTGAAGGTGAGATACTTGATATACTGCCAAGTCACTTACAAGAGAGGTCTTCTATATTGATCGACCCAACTCAGCTAGTGAATATTGGGAGTCAGGAGACACCACACATCATTCATGTAGCTCAATCATTATCAATGGAAGAATTGAAAGATTTCACTCATCTCTTTTCAGAAAAGAAGATCAATTTTGCATGGACATACTCTGATATGTAAGGCTTGGATCCCGATCTTATCATGCATCATCTTTCTATCACACCAGGAGTTAAACTAGTCAAGCAAAAACTCTGTAAGATGCACCCTCACATGGCACTACTAGTCAAAGCTGAGCTAGAAAAACTAGTAAGAGATGGATTTATTAGAGCTATAGACTATGTGGAATGGATTTCAAACATATTACCTATGTCAAAGGCAGACAAATCTATTATAGTTTGCACAGATTTCAGAGATCTCAACAAAGCTTGTCCAAAGGATGACTTTCCATTACCAAACATTGATATGATAGTAGATATGACTATTGGGTATGAGATGTACTCACTAATGGATGGATTCTCTGGTTATAATCAGATCAAAATAGCTCCTAGAGATCAAGAAAAGATAGCTTTCACCTGTGCATGGGGAACCTTTTGCTAGAATGTCATGCCATTTGGGCTGAAGAATGCAGGAGCAACTTATCAAAGAGCAGTAACAACTATATTTCATGATATGATGCATAAGAATATGGAAGACTATGTTGATGATACTTTAGTAAAGACTATGAAGAGATCCACGCATATTCAAGAACTAGGCCCTATACTAGATAGAATGGAAAAATTCAAACTCCAACTAAATCCAAAAAAGTGTGCATTCAGACTGAAATCTGGTAAACTACTTGGCTACATCATTTCAAAGAAGGGAATCAAGGTTGATCTTGAGAAGCTCCAAGATATAATGGAAATGCCACCTCTGAAGAACATTAGTCAAATGAGAAGTTTATAGGGACGTCTCCAATCAATCAGATGCTTCATTTCTCAGCTGGCAGACAAAGCTCAACCTTTCACAAAAGTATTAAGGAAAGGAGTAATATACAATTGGGATCAAGAATATGAACAAAACCTTCAACAGATCAAAGAGTACCTATCCAATCCATGAATATTGATGCCACCAATTCAGGGAAAACTATTGATCTTATACATATCAGCCACTAATTCATCATTGGGGACACTTTTGGCACAACAAGATGAAAATAAAAAAGAGAGAGCTATATATTACATCAGCAGAACATTGGTGTTGTATGAAATGAACTACACTATAATAGAAAAAATATGCTTGGCATTAGTCTTTGCATCACAAAAATTGAGACACTACATGTTGGCACATTCCATCAAGCTAGTAGCTAAGATTGATCCACTCAAGTATCTTCTCAACAAAGCAACACTCACCGGAAGATTGGCAAAATGGGTCATGGTCCTTACAGAGTTTGATATTGAATATGTGGAACACAAAGCCATCAAAGGATGGGTAATTGCAAATCAACTCACTGAAGCTCCACCTGAAGACACTCAACCGCTGCATATAGAATTTCTAGATGAATCAATAATGCACCTTACTCAACAATCTTGGAAGATGTTCTTTGATGGATCTTTCACCCAAAATGGTTCCAGTGCTGGAATACTATTTATCACTCCTCAAAAATATTCAATCCCGAAGGCTTACAAGATTCTTTTCCCTTGCACAAACAATATTGTAGAGTATGAAGCTTTAGTAAACAAGATCAAGCTAGCTATTGAATGGAAGGTTCTGGAATTACATATCTATGGATATTCTCAACTAATTATCAATCAAATCAATGATACATATCAGACTCAAGATGAGAAACTAATGCCTTATAAGAGGATGGTTGATGATCTCAAGAAGTATTTTACTTTTGTATCATTTGAGCAGATTCCTAGATCAGCAAATAGAGTAGCAGATGCTATGGTCACCTTGGCATCTATACCTGAGTTACAGGAATCTAATTTTCACTTTGAATTCCTAGTGGAAGAGTTACATTACCCTACCTATGATTCTCTTGAGTCCCAGATAGTCTGTTCTATTATTGGACATGACTCATCTTGATATAACCATATTTACTCTTATCTGCATGACCAAATTGTTCTAGAAAATCTTAGCCATAATGAGAAAAGGAACTTAACCTGAAACACTTCATGGTATGTCATCATTACTAGCAATTTATTTAGATGAAGTTTGGATGGTACATTTATTAGGTGCCTAGAAACTGAAGAGTCTAAATGTGCATTATCGGAAGTCCATGAAGGTATTTGTGGATCTCATTCAAATGGTCTTAGTTTAGCTTGGAAACTACTAAGGGCTGGCTACTACTAGCCAGACATGGAGAAGGATTCTATAAAGTTTTCTAACACTTGTGAGAAGTGTCAGCTACATGGAAATCTCATACATGCTCCAGCAAAGGATCTCATACCCTTCATTACACATTGGCCTTTCCAGCAATGGGCCTTTGATCTTATTGGTCAAATCTATCTTGCATCATCCAACAAACATAAGTTTATCATAACTACCATTGAGTAATTCACTAAGTGGGTAGAAGCAGTTCCACTCATCAAAGCAACTCATAAACAAGTAACTCTATTCATTCTAAATCATATCATTTCCAGGTATGGGATACCTTAGTCCATCATGACTGATAATGGAGGACAATTCAAGAATAAAGATCTGGATGAGCTCTGTGAGAAATTCAAAATTAGACAACACTGGTCATTTGTATATTACCCTCAAGGTAATGGACAAGCTAAGGCATCTAGCAAAAACCTATTGACTATCTTACACAGAACAGTAAACAAATCTGGGAAGGATTGGCATCTACAGCTTAATCCTGCCTTATGGGCTTACAGAACAAGTATCAGAACACCTACTAGGGCTACACCTTTTTCTTTGGTGTATGGGTCTGAAGCAGTATTACCTATTGAAGTAGAAATACCATCTCTGAGAGTTTCTTTGCAAGGTCTTGTTACTGATGAAGACTATAGGATATCTAGATTGCAAGAACTTGAATTGCTAGATGAATGTTGGCAAGTGACATTTGATCATCTTAGAGTGTATCAAAAGAGAATGTCCAGAGGATATAACATATGACAAATAGAATTTCAGGTTGGCGACCTAGTTCTGAGAGAAAATCCTAAAAATCAATAGTTTCAAGACAACAAAGGGAAGTTTGAACCCAAATGGTTGGGTCCCTCCATCGTTACTATAGAATTTGGCTCTAGTGCCTATCAGTTCTCAATATCAAAAGGAGAACAACTCTGTGAACCGATTAACACCATCCATTTGAAGAAATTCTTCACTTAGCATTCTCTGCTCCAAGCAATTTGTACAGCTGAAAAAGTCCTGAAATTTTTTTTTTTAAAAATCATAAAAAGTCTTGAAAAAAATTAGAAAAAATCATAAAAAGTCCTGAAAAAAAGAAAAAAAATGCCCTGGTGAAAACCTAGTAAATAGGCACCTTGGTAAAAAAAAAGAATCTTTGCCAAGTAGGTGAAAACCAGGCAAACAGGTGCCTCTTGTACTCAACGCTCGATCTATCAATGCAACGTTGGCATTTCCCGCTTTCATGCATCTTTATTATCGCTTGTACATATATTTTAGTCACTTTTGTGACATTTTGGTTCGTTGGAACCCTCATGGCTTGAAACTGATTAATGTCCTAGTCTTAGGTTAATCGACAGAGCAATTTACATGTCCTAAGCAATATCAACCAAGTCAACTTTACGTCAGTGAAACCTGGTCATCCACTCTAAGTCAGTCACTTATCTCCTAACTACTAAAGAGTTTAATCACTGAGTACACAAGCAAAACAACAAAATTGAAAACAATCACTAAACAGTTTGAACTATGAATGAAAATTTACTTTGTATGTTGTCTTTTATATTGATTTTTGATTATTATCCTCTGAGTAACTCGAGGAAGTCTATCTTGACTAAGAGGAGCAAGGATTGGAGGCATAATATTTTCTTTGTTTTCTGCTTGTAGGAATGATTCCAATGATCTAGAAACATCTAATAACCTAGGTGTCTATGATAAGAGCCTTCACATCAAGGTGAAATCTCCACACATACCTTGACTCCACTTATTTATATGCTACAGGGAGGTTCCCATCATTTCTTTATCTGTTTTGAGGGAATTTCTTTATCATGCAATCTGGGTCCCTATGAAATTTGTCCAAGGATATGAATGAAAAAAGGGTCATTGTGGACAAGATAATTAATATTGCACATGAAAAGAAAGGAACTCTAATCTGCCTGTTATGTTTGTTATGCTCAGTGATGAAACTTAAGCATTTTAAATCTAGTGACTAGGTTTGGGTTGCATCTCATTTTGCATTTCATTATGTATTTTGTAAATTTAGAGTGATTTTGGTATGGTAATAATCCCTTTATCTTTTGAATGAGAGTTGAATGCATCATCATTTCTTAGCTAAGCGGTCTCTTTTTCATCATTTCTCCGATCGAGTACTTGTGTATTGAGATGTTAGCTGCATACATAAGCATCTTATATAGATTCATACATTTCATTATCACTCATTTGCATTCATCTTATTGCATAAAAAGAAAGAAAACAATATATTTGCATTACTCATTACTCATTTTCATCATTTATTTGCATATGAAAAGAAATAAGAACAAGCATTCATATTTATCTGCATTACATACATCCATGCTAAATAAAAATGCATACATATAGAATAAAGCATATAGAAGAAATCTCATAATTGATGGACACAAGTACCATGAAGTCCAATCAGATCTCGTATATATATAATCATCAAGTTTGAGGGTACAAAATAATGTCAACTAACATATACAAACTCCCATCAAAGCAAGAATCATAAGGGCTACAAAAGATGGGTGTGTCTACAAAAGATCTCTGAGCTACAAAAAGAAAATCTAGCTCTCGGCCTCTCTCTAGCCTCATCGTGTGGTGGAGAAGGTGTAGCTTGCTGACCGGGATCCTGATGAGGTGCCTAAGCTCCCTAAGATTGAGCCATTTACTATAAATATGGTACAACCTACTGCACTACTAGAATAGCTATACTGTAAGCCGCAACATAATAGGCTGCTCGACTCATTTGATGGAGGATCTCTTGCTAAAGAGTGTCTCTCTCTAGCCTCATCACTACAACCTGATGATCTCTCTCTGCTCTAAGATCCGCTAGCTATTCGTCTCACTTTGCCAGCTGAGTCTGTGCCACTGTCAATTGTGATTGTAACCTCACTATGAGTTCTCTCATCGACCTCATTGTGTTGGCCCCCTCATCCCTCACAAGCTCTCCACCTCAATCTCTGCCTCCAGCTCCCCCTGGTCCTCTCTCCTCTTCCAGACCTATCTTGACACTGCTCTCTCCTCCTCTCCTCCACCCTCTGACACTCTCACTCTACCAAGTCTCACTCCAACCGTATGTAGGGATCCACCCTCTCCTCTCTACTATCTACCACTAGCTAGTACCCTGCTACTGCTAGCACCAGGATCACCACCTACCTGCCTCAGAGCCTCAACTCTCTGTCCCTATCCCTACATAGGGGCATCATCCTCTATCTCCTCTATGCGAGGTACCTACTCAGCTAGATTTGTAAATCTAGGGAATGGATGCTACTGGAACCAATCCCTATACTGAGGCAATACCCCCGCATCTGCAATATCATCCATATAGTCCCATCTAAGATGTTGTAATCTAGTTAGCTCCTGCATACTCAAGGCATAAGATAGTCTTGGTTCCCATGCCTACCTCTCCTCATCTGCATAACGCGCATATGTAGTGTACTCTTGCGAGATCCCCTGAGGTCTACCATACTACCTCATCACTTGAGAAACAACGAATCGCTTGACTACTATCTGTGATCTACCGATGAGTGGGCGAGTCATGAAAAATCCCTATAAACAACCCTCCAATCATCCCATGGCTCTAGAACCATATACAGTCTCCATGTCATGGCTATCAAATCATCTAGCTATCATCTCCAAAAAATTGTCTTACCCAGATGGGGTTGAGTACCATATCCTGAATATCTATATACAATGGGTTGACCAGGATCTCTGCCGTCATTTACAATCAGCCTGCAAACAAGAAGGTGCTCCCAAACCCATACCTATAATATCAAAACTTCTATAGCCATACTCTTCCCCTCCCAGAAGAGGATCTCATGCATCTCGCGATTCATGTGTGCTAATATACAAGAGTCCCAACCTAATCTTTGAGGGGTCTCAATAAGCCTCTCTAACATCCTACCCCATCCACAAAAAAACCCTGATGTCCCCTGTCCGGCATCAGAAAGTAGCCGATAAAACCTACCAAGACGCAAGTAAGTGGAAAGTCCTCACTGTACCTATTCATCATAATGTCCCAACTGATAGAATGTGTTAGGATATCAGGATCTTTGAAAACATGTCTAATAGCTACTAACCCAGGAAGTTGCGTTGCATCATAATTAACCTTACCCCCAACAAAAGGGATATGAAGAATCCTATAAACATCCTCGGGAGTGATCATCATCTCCCCAACTAGAAAGTGGAATGTGTTATGCTCAAAATGGAATCTCTCTACAATCACAGTCAGCATTCTGTGATTCACATGGATATCAGGTAAATCAAGAAGGTGAGTCAATCCGCACAAATCAATATGTACCCGGTCAACCTCTGACAACTGATGCACTAATATCATCATCGATGGATATACACATCTGAAAATAACATGAGGCAATTGAACCTACAAAAATCAAACAATAACCATCAGGAAACATCTCAAATGGGAAGTGGATTGAGTTCAGCTAGCTTTGTCTAGGATTAAAATTTCTAGAGATTTTGCTTTCTTCTAAAAATTTTATGGACACCATTGAGGATTGTCTGATTTGGAGGGAAACTGTGGATGGGAAATATTTTGTATCTTCAGTAGTGTCTATCCACAACAAAGTTCTGGATGAGATCCGTTTGTGGGATAAAGTGTGGATAAAGAAGTTGACGACCAAAATTAATATCTTCTTTTGGATTTTTATCCAAAATAAGGTGTTAACCCTTGATAATCTCCATAAGCATGGATTTTTTTTCCTAACAAGTGTTCTCTTTGTTGCAAGGAGGAGTGTTCTTGTCATATCCTCTACTAGTGTATTTTCAGTTAGGAAATCTGGAATATTATTTTTAGTAGGTGGAAGTTGATTTGGGTTTTCCCGAACTCTTTGGAAGAGTTCTAGTAGCAATGGTATTGTCCTTCTTCTAATTCTAAGAATGTTGAGCTTTGGAAACTTACTCTCCCTAATGTAATATGGAACATTTGGAAGGAGCGTAACAATAGGATTTTTAGGGATAAAAGTGCTAACCTTGAAGTGGTGGTGAATAAAATCTATAGAGGGATTTTTGAATGTTTAAATGGAACTGATCATGGTTTAGCTGCTAAAGAAGACTTTAATGAAAGATGGAATTTATCCAATAACAAATCAATGTGGATAAGGGCAGGGATGGTCTTGTATGGTGATTTCCTTCTCAGGGATGGATTAAGGCCAACTTTGATGGGGCGTGTAAGGGGAACCCAAGGAAAGTTGGTTATGGGGGCATTGTCAGGAATTTTGCTAGAAGTTGCCTTGTGGCAGTTGCTAGCCCCTTGGGTAATCAAACTAGTCATTATGTTGAAGCATCAGCGACTTTGAACACTTTGATTATTACAAAAGATCTTAATAATGATAATCTATGGTTGGAAGGAGACTCACTTAACATAATTAAATGCCTTAAGGGAGAAATTGAGCCTTCATGGACTATAGAAAATATTATTTTTAAAGCTAGAGAAATAATTGCTAGCTTTAAATCTATTATCATAGAACATGCCTTTAGAGAAAAAAATGGGGTTGCAGATGGGATAGCGAACCTTGGTGTAAATTCTGAAGCTCAATGTATATGGAATGGGGAAGTTAATATGGATTTTAATATTAAAGAACTTATCAAAAAGGACAAATTCATGGGGAAAGAGGGATCGCATGATTAATCATGAATGTTGTAATGAGTAATATTCAAATATTTAGAAAGGTAATGATGACATGTTAGAAGGGCATAGTCCTAATCAAGAATATTAATTCTCTGCACACTTTGTGGGTTTGCATTTTCAAAAATTTGAGTGTCATTGGGAAGAAAGCTCTGAAGTTGTAGAAGAAGACAAATTGTAAATCAAAATCTAAAATGGGGGGGATCTAAGAAGAGAGGAACCTGATAATATTTCTACATGGAAGGAGATGCCTAAGGTTTGGGAAAAGTTGGAGAAAGGATTCATGATGAATTTTATGGAAAATTTGGTCGACTATGATAAAGGCAAAGTTAACCTAGCGGTAACCAAAGTCATGGAAAACTAGATAAATGACTCCTTCAAAATTCATGGTGTTAGGTTTAAGTTGGATGCGGATCTCATTGTGAAGGTTATAGGTATGCCCCACTCTGGTCTTAACTTCTTTAGAGACCTGAAAGTGTCTAATAACATAGTTAAGATTTTTTCACGTAAAGAGAAGGAGAGAGAGAAAATAGGAAAAGCTATGGGGGGGGGGGTATTATGATGCTTCCAATATTAAGAAAATTTGTGGTTGTGTGCTTAATGCAATTATGGAATATATTACTGTGGAGGGTCATTTTACCAGGGTCCACACATACCATTTTGTGCTTTTAAATCATTTTAGACATGAGAAGAGGATTTCTTTTCCCTATTACCTCTTTAGGTCTCTATCATGGTCTCTAAATAAGCATAGCAAGAACCCTTCTTCGCCTATGCTTCATTGCGGCCTTATTTTGCTCATTTATGAGCATTGCAAGATTTTGGCTATCTAGGAAAACAAGAGATTTTTGGTGTCACTAGGGAAAGGAAAGAGGAAGATGGAGGAAGGCGGGCCTAGCAAGGATGAGGGGACATAGTGCAAAAAAGGTGAAAAAGCTACTATGGAGAAAATTCAAGAGGATAAGGGTAATCAAAAGAATTCAGAGATTGATTCAGAGGACATTGGAAAAGATGGAAGTGAGATGGAAACTGATGAGTCTGAAGGAGAGGAGAGCTGGAAGGAAGAGGAAGTGGGGGAAGAGGAAGGAGGAGCTGAGGAAGTCTTTGATCAAAATAGTCTGACCCATAGTGTGAGCATAGGAATTGTTAACAACTAGCCTATGGAGGAGCTGGACAAGATTAATGAGGAAAGGGAAATGGACATTGAGTAGGAGAATGACAAGGAAACTAAGCAGGAGAAGGACAAGGAGAATTTGAGCAGGGATCATGATAAAGCTGGAGAGGGGATAATTCTGGATAAACTCAAAAACCAGTCCGAGGCTTGTATGGGTTTTGACAGGTGGGCTTATGAAGGAATCAAGAATCTAGAAAAAACTGATAAGCAGCAGGAAGAGAAAGGGAAGAAAGCTGAAATAAACTGGGAATAGTGGAATAAAGGAATGGCGGAAAAAGTGGAGAAGCTGGAAGCTCAAATTGGTAATCTAGAGGAAGGAAAAACAACTATGAGAAACTTTCTTCTAATGATTCCGGATATTCTTTCCTCTATCACTAAGAATTTAGAGGAAATTACCAAGTCCCTTGATGGTTCCAGCACCCCCAAACCTATTGTGGATCTAGATATTGATGAGGATGCTATCGAGGCAGGAACAGTGGAAAGTTCTCTTGATGGTGCGGCAAAAAGAACAAGGGAAAGCATGAAAAAAGTTGTTGTGGCCTCTTCCAAGGATATCCCTAAGCTTAGGGATAATATTAAATATTTGCAAGGGATTAGCAAAAATTTGGCTAATGCCCTTAAAAACATTAAGTAGTTTGTTTTCTGTCTCTTTTATGTTATGGTTGGATGTGGTTGGTTTTGTTGGGCTTTTTTTGCTGATTTTTGCCCATAACTATGTTGGTTTTTTGGTAGTTTATCTTTTCATGTTGCTTAATGCTATTATCTTTTAAGGAAATTTTGTAAAGGGTTTTGAGATCCCTTCAAAACCTTCTTTTCCTGTAATAAAAAACATTTCAAATTAGCCTATAAGAGAAGCAAAACATCACGTAAATCCAACTACATCAACTGCAAAATCAAAATTTCAAGTTTGTACCTTCAAAAATACTCACTATTTTTCAAATGACAAAACATAGTAGAGGCGGCAACTCGTACGAGTCAGAAATAGGTCTAGTACGACAAAAGACTCCCATACAACACAAGGCTAGCCTTAGGATGACAAAGGGGGCTCTTTTGAATGTTCTCGTACGATACAAGGGTAGGCCTAGAATGACAAAACTAGTGGGCTAAAACAAAAAAAAAAACTTCATCAGTTTGTTGTACGAGACAGGATCCTCTCGCACGACAAAACGAGAAAAACCCGACTTCAGCATGCCAAAAATTGAAATATTCAATAGAAAAATTCAAAATTGGAATTAATAACAGGCTTAAGATAGATCACTTACCGTTGTCTCATGGTTCTGAGGTCAATTATGTCATCTCTAGTGCTCAAATCGATGCATATGAGTGGGAACCACCATTTTTCTTCACGGAAGGCTTTTCAAAATTTCAAACTCAGAGGGTTAAAATGATTTGAAAATGACACTTTTACCCCATATATAGCCAAAACCCTAATTTTTCAACTTGCTCTAATGGACATGAAAATTGTACCCTTAGCTAATTTGCCCGTTCTGATTCCATTTTCGGGATCAAAATCAAAATTTAAGATCATTCTGCTAGTCAATTTCACAATCTGGACCACTTAGTGATTTTTCATCAGATGCTCACTCTTTCTTCAAATTGCGCTCAATTTCTCATGAATCAATGCTGAATCTCAATTTCATTCTACAAATCAACTTTGCACTCAATTTCTCATCAAGCCATATTTTCAAATATTCCTCTAAATTATTTATGCTCAAATTATTATTATCATTAAAAATTGCCTAAAATCTTATACCCTCACTATCTTTCGATTTCACTCCTGAGGGGGCATACTCATGACCTCATGACCTCACATCTTCAAAGTCGAGCAAAAATCTTTTTCAACTAAAGAAAATCAAAGTCGAGCAAAATAATTTTTCAACTAAAGAAAATCAAATTCTTATTGCTAAGGGGCATCTCAGCTTCATCGCTTCACATCAAGTTGAGATCTCTCGATCATCTAAATCGAATCAATCGCTAGGGGCATATCAATTTCATTGCTTCAAATCAAGTTGGATTTTTTATCTTCACTCATCGTATCTTAATCCATCAAGTTCAAGATCAATTTTATCTTCGCTCGCTGAGTCTAGATCAATCAAGTTCTAGATCAGTAATATTTGCTTCTTGATCAATCAAGTTCAAGTTTGGTATCTTTTCTCTCTATCATTCCTAGTTCAATCAAGTTTGGGATCGGTATTGCTTTAATCAACTCTGTTCAGCTTCATCGCTTCAAATCAAGCTAAACACCTTGCTCTTCATCTAGTTCATGATTAATCAAGTTTAGAACTGACATCTCCTAGACATCAACTATTCTTTGAACCAACGCACTGCTCGCACATTAATCCAAAGAGGGGAAAATGTAATACCCTAAAATTGGTCATCTAAACCATGGGCTCCTAATCTCGACAACATCACCAAGGTCCTAACCAAAGGCAATTAAATCAATCTTGAGCACATTAATTAATTCTTTAATCATCAATTATTGCATGGCAAGTCAATTACTCAATATTAATTAAATATTTATTTAATTAATTGAATCATTCCAAGAATATCATTTTTGATGAATTATCTTGTTTAATTTATTAAATATCCTAACATATTTAATTAATTAATAAATTTGCCATTTAATCAAGCAAAAAAGGAATTAATTTATTACAAAAGAGGAATTAATTTGAAAATAGAATAAAAGAATTGAGAGAGAAATCAAACTTGAGATATTATTTCTTTTTCTAAATTGAGAACTTGAAATCATAAAAGCAATTAAATTGAATTATTCTCTAAAATTAGAACTCAAAGCTTTTGAGAAAAAGAAGTTCAGTTGCATTGAAAAGACTCTTTTCTTGAATAAATCAAAGAATTATCTATTTTTATCACAAGTGCATGGAATTAATTAATTCTTATTCTAATGAAAATTGAACTTCTTATTTAAATTCATTTCAATTAAACTATAATTGGAATCTATTTTGAAGTTAACTGAACTTGATTTCTCAATTATTCATTTAATTCTAAATTGTGCTTTTTCTTGATCTCTCTTGCGAATTCTCTATAAATTTTGCCTTCAACTCTCATTCAAATCACGCCGGAGATATATGAGAAACACCTTGGAGATTATTATTATGCTGATTTTGCTCTAGAGTCATTGAAGATCTTGTCCTTTCTTTTTGAGATTATTGCATCTTTGTTTAGGCTTTTGCATATTTAGTTTATTTCATTATTGCTTGAATCCATATTGCTTGAATCCATCTTTGCTTGAATTAATCATCCATCTTGCATCCATTTAGCTTAATATCATGCTCATATAGATTAAATCCTTTATCTTGGTGTAGTCTAGTCACTGGTATTGCTTATTAAAATTCTGAGAGCAATCTTATACTCGCATCTTTTAGAAGGCAATTAGTCACTTTGTTATGGTTTATTATTTATTGATTATTGATTTACTAACCATACATGTAATGAATTAATTGAAGTGTTGTGTCTGTAGCTATCACACTCTTTTCACTTTTTCACACACACACACACCTACAGTGTCTCTTACTTTCGAAAAAGATTCTATCTTGACCTCAAATTCCTTCACTTCTACCACCTTCTTTGCATCAGCCTTAGAGGTCTCAGTCTCCATAGGTATTTCATCTTTAGACCGATCTGGAGAATTTTGAGTATCCTCAACTGCATCTACTGCCACCAACTCATCACCTCCTTTTCTCAATTATCCTTCTTTTGGAATAGAAGGGCCATCAACTTCAACTTGGTTAACTTTGGATTGCATTCCTGGTGCTTCCAAAGAAGGGGTCTTAACATTATCATCATGAGCTATTTTCGGAAAAACTTTAAATTGATTTATGAGCAAAACTAATCTTAATATCTTTTATGTATCTTTGATCACTTCTTCTAATTTGCCAATAATTAGTTTATTGATTCTTGTTTTGCTCCTAAATTCTTTCTTGGCTTCCTTGAGGATTCTATCTATTTCCTCTACAGCTATCACAAAACATATATTGACTAGGACAAACTCCCTTAGTCTGTCATCTTTTTCTTTTACACTATCTCTACTCATTTTTAAAGCATCATAAAGACTTTTGGGAATTTCTAACACAATCTCTATAAGAGCCCTATTGAATTTGTTCAAGAATTTTATAGTGGCTTCTTCTAAGATTCTTTGACCTGCTTCATCAAATTTCTCATAAAACTTAGAGAGTGGTTTAATATTACCTTGTACAGTGACAACTTTTTCCACTTCACCCACTGACATATTGGATCTGTCATAGTCAGTTTTCATCTTCTTGCTTGCTTTCTCACCACTGGTGGGCTTATCCTTAGACACTTTAGAAGCTTTGTTTCTCTTTGATTTTATCTCCTTCATATCCTCATCAGACTCAATCTCTTCATCATCCTTGACCATAACATATACCTTTGTGCTCTTATCCTTCTTCCTCTTCTCTCCTTTGCCGAATGATTTAGCTTCTGATTTCACATAATTGTTTGGCTTTTGGGATATGGAAAAGGGTGTCGAGCTCTTGGATTGTCTTGGTTTTGTGGAGGAAGATTCCAAATTAGCCTTCTTAGCCTTGACTGGCTCCTCTACATTTGTTATATTCCTTTTCCTTTCTTTTCTGTCCACTTCAACAATGATTCCAATGCTCTCTGCATATTGCTCCACCTCCTTTATAACCTTTTGGATCATTTCTGGCTTCTTGAACTGCCTGTGCAATTGCAATTCCTTTTCAACAAATGTGTTAGATAGTTCAAATAACTAAAAGACAACTGAGAGGGGGGGGGGTGAATCAGTTGTCACCACATTACAGAAATCTTAAGTAATTAAAACTTTAATACCAGAACCCAAAAGACTAATACCAAAATGCATAAACCAAATACCGAAATAGAAGATAGACTAATTAAGCATAAACAATAATCAGAGAATAAATACCATCCACATGACACTAAGATTTATACGTGGAAAAACTGGTAAAGGGAAAAACCGTAGTGGGAAGCCTACCCACAATCAAATAATACTTCTGCAGTAAGTATGTGAATTACAATTGAGGGGCCTACACTTGCAGGAAGGCCAACAACTTAGAGCACACTGCTCATCACAAAAGGAGCCTCACTGACTACATAGAAATCCAAACTATAATTCAAAGAAATGAATGAACTACAAAGATAGCATCTCTTATGCCTGAATACAATTCTGGTTAAGCTCAATACCGGAGGACTAAATCTTCTCACATAAACCCAACTCGATCACCAATGATCGACCAAATCCTCTATCTAAATGATTATTACATTTTTCACTCCTTACATATACATATCCCATACCATTATGATCTACAATGAGATCTTACATCAAATATATACAAACCCTCAACCATAAACAATAAAGTATGCCAATAAATAATAAAACAATTACATAATTACAAAACATGATGGCTAGAGACCAAACAAATAATATCCAACCCATAAGACATCTCGAAAACACATCGAGAGGTCCACTCCACACGTTACATTAAGTCAGTCCATAACCTAGATACACCGGGATCCAATTTAGGTCCACATGCTAAAGAAATGATCCCAATCAACCAAGTCTCAAACATGATCACCATCAACATCCTGAATCTCCACTAGAAGCTGCACCAACACCACTTATGCATATCATCAAAAGATCTTCATCAAAGCTCTACCGATGAAACCCTCACCAGAACAACAAACCAATCTTGCCAGCATATAGGATAGCATCCGATCACCATACCATATCAAAACCAACTAATTGAACGTGAACATGAATAAGACAATTTCATAACCCAAACATACCGGAGCATACCAGATCATGATGATCCAATCCAACCAAAAACCAAACATCTTACCAGGATCAGAAGGATACTGGTAAAGCATCCAAAATAGGTAGTGTTGGACTCAATGAAAAAACATCAATGCAACACATAATCAATTCCTCCAAATGGCCAACAATCTCCCCCTTTGGCATTGATGGCAACACTAGATCTGAAAAACATCCAAGTGCTAAGAAATGCCAAACAAGTCTCCCATAATGGAAGACAACCAACAATCTCCCACTCAAAGATATAGCAATGAAGTTCTAAAACAAAGACCAAACTCCCCCTGTGAATGATATCTATGTAAAAACCTATTTTTCACATATATCTTTCCCCCTTTGACATCAATGCCAAAAATCTAACATAAATATCAAAGCAAAAATATAAACCACTGAAACACAAGGATAACTACTCCTCTTGAGCAGTAGCATCCCCACATCAATGCCAGAATGATTGATATCTCTGATAATGCACACCAGACTGATGCCAAATGACATCAATCAGTTCTTTGTTGGAGGGGAAGAAGCCCCTAATCTGTCTCTAAGGTACTCAAATGATTCCTTAGGCAAAGGGTTAATGAAAATATCTGCAATTTTCTCTTTAGTGTTCACATAAACTAGTCTAACTTCATTTTCTTCCACCTTCTCCTTCAAAAAGTTATACTTGATAGATATGTGTTTTGTCTTAGAGTGAAATACTGGATTCTTTGATATGGCAATAGCAACAGAGTTATCATAGTGAATAACTATCGGTCCAATGCAATGCACTTTAATGTCCTTCAATATTTGCCTCATCCATAGAACTTGTGTATAATTAGTAGCAGCAACAACATACTCAGCTTTAGTAGTAGATAAAGAAGTACATGATTATTTGTTATTGATCCATGAAACCAACTTTTTTCAAGAAAGAAAGCTCCATTGGAAGTACTTTTTTGGTCATCAACATGACTAGCCCAATCTACATCTGTGTATGCACATAAAGTAAAGTCATCATCCTTAGGGTACCACAAAACATATTCATATCTACCTTGCAAGTATCTAAAAATTCTTTTCATCGCACTCTCATGATTTTATCTAGGATCACTCCTAATATCTATATGCAATGCAAACAACATTCATTATGTCAAGCCTAGTCTGAGTAAAAAAAAAAAGACATCCAATCATAGATTTGTATCTTGTAGGATATACCGATGCAAAATTATCTTTCTTGTCAATTTATCACTTGTAACCATAGGAGTACTTACAGGTTTAGATTCTACCATACCAAATCTCTTCAAAAATTCCCTAGCATACTTAGTTTGATAGATGAAAATACCTTTATTAGTCTGAGTGATCTGCAAACCTAAGAAAATTTTTATTTCTCCAATCATAGACATTTAAAATTCTTTCTCCGTATTTTTAGAAAATTCCATGCACAACTTATCTTCACCTCAAAAAATGATGTCATCAACAAAAACTTCAATAATTAATATATCATCATTAGTGACTTTATAATATAGATTACTATCAGCATTACCTTTAGTGAATCCAAGCTTCAAAAGATATTTATATAACCTTGTATACCAAGCTCTAGGTGCCTATTTCAATCCATATAAAACTTTCCTTAACCTGCAAACCATGTTTTTATCATATGAAAGTGAAAAACCATCAGGTTGCTCAATATAAACTTCCTCATCAAGTTCCCCATTCAAAAATACACACTTGACGACCATCTGATAAACCTTGTAGTTCTTATATGTAGCATAGGCAAGAAATAATCTTACAGCTTCAATCCTAGCTACGGGTGCAAAAGTTTTACCATAATCAATTCCTTCTTGAGAATATCCTTTACAAACTACTATAGCTTTATTCCTTACAACTTGTCCATCTTCATTCAATTTATTCATAAAAACCCATTTAGTTCCAATAACATTCTTATTTTTAGGTCAGAGAACTAAATTCCATGTGTTATTCTTCTCAATTTGATCTAATTCTTCTTCCATAGCTTTCATCCAACATTCATCTTTACATGCTTCAATTACTGATAGCGGTTCAACTTGAGAAATTAAACATACCTCATTAGATGCCAATCTCCTTCTTGTCATCACTCCATTGTTCTTATCCCGAATGATCCGATCTTCAGAATGATTCAATTCGACATACGTAGGAGTCTTCTGACTCTCTATTCCTCTTCCCAGTTCGTCAATTACTGTTGAATTTTTTGATGTTGCCAGAGTAACCGGTTCAATATTTTGTTCTAGTAAAGGTATTACCAGTTTAGTTATGATCATTTCCACTACTAGTTCTTGCTCATAAACTCTAATTTGACTTCTATTTAGCTCATCTACCTTGACATTAGTTGTAGTGCCCCTACCCTAGTCAGCTTTGTAAAACTGGTTTGACCTTGGTTGACTTTTTCTATGTGGCATTCTTGGATGGTTGATTAACCATTATATAATGTTGTAGTCAGATATTGTGACTATTGTGCGTACCTATTAATGTGCTTTCGCATCAATTATTATGTAAGTTTAATTGTTCTCCTAATTCTTGTTATTAATCTCGAGCTAACACTTTCATTGAATATATAAATATGTATGCTTGTGTGACTCTTGGTTGCAGGAGATTGCAGGTATAGTACTGCCGAGGTGCGAGGTTCGTCTTCACATGGATTCATAGGGTTGAGTATACCTCCTTCATCCTTAGAATTTGGGTTAGGTGGTCGTAAAACCCTCAGTGTACCCTAGTCATGCTCAAGTGAGTGTCGCCTGTGGTCCATCAGTTTCCCTTTTTGTTTGGGTTTGTGGGTCATGTATTTGGTTGGTTTTCTTGGGTTGCATGCCTTGCGGGTGGTAAAAATTGAGTATTTTGTCCTAAGTATTTAATTTGATTTAATGTGTTCATTTACGCATTAGTAATTAAGGAATTAAAATAAATAGGTTTCTTTTATGTGTTTAATCATTAATTAAAAAGATCACTCTATTTATGTTTGTAGCGAGTTTAATTTAATGGTTAATTTTAAATAACGAATTTATTCAGTTTATGCATTTAAAAAAAAAGATTTAAAGTTATTCGAAATAGAAATAATTTAATCTCTTTTGCATTTTGGAAAATAAAGGTTAATTTTAATTATTTAAGAAAATCAATTTTGATTAGAAAAGTAAGTTTTATTCATATATATTTGATTTAGTGTGAAAGATTGATTTTGGGAATTTAATTAAATTAAAAATATTTTATCCTCATTAATATTGCGAAATATAAATGTTAGCTTTGTTAATATTGAGAAAATTAAAATTAAATGAGAGAGAAGCATTTTCATTTTAAATAGAAAAACAAGTTAGATTATTTGAATAGTTGAAAAGAATGATTTTTCATTTTTATTTTTATATAAAATTCGAAATTAGGGGATTAGGTCAAATTTCATTCCATGTAACCTTGGTTGGAAAATATTTTTGGGGTTGTTGAATTTTTTGGGGGAAGAATATTTTTGGATGGAGAAAATTGGGAATTTTGGGGAAGGATTTCTACAACTGTAGGTTGGGCTCTTCTTCAAAAAAATATTTCCAGGAATGCTAAAGGAGGTAGGATTCTTGGTTACCTTTTTATTTCTTTGTTAAATCAAAAGGTTGTTCTTCATGAAATGTTGGTTTAAAAAAAAAAATCCATGAATGTTCTTAAAATTTAAGTTTTAGTTTTGAGAATATTGGTTGTTTTTGGGTCAAGATTGTTTAAATGGAGTAGATAAATGGGGGTAAATCCGTCTTAGGTAGCCAAATATGTTTTGTGGTTGAGCAAATCTTGCCTATTTGAAAGTTATTGTGTATTTGGAAACTCATGATCTTGCTAAGAAAATTTTCCATATTGTTGTTTTTGAACATCCTGGAAAATACATTTCAATCTCTATATGGGACTGTGAATGAAAGAAATTGGGGTTTTTGTTTATTATTATTTTATTTTTTTTGTGGGGGTTACTGATTTGAATTAAAATCAAATGATAATATTTAAAAAAAAATTAATTTTTTTTTTTTTTTGGGGGGGGGGTGGGGTTTGGTGGGTGGAGGAGCCGAGGCTCAGCTCACATTGCCTCCCTTCCCCTCCTCCTTGTGGGATTCCACAGACCTGTATCCATGGCGGTCGTAGGGTCCTACACCCGCAGGGACCTGCGCCCGCAGAGGCCATAGGGAGCGGCGCTCGCGGTGGCCGCAGGGAGCAGCGCCCACGATGGCCATAGGGTGGCCGTGGGGGGGGAGCTGCGGGGAGCTTCCCACCTCTCTCGTGATGGGAGGTGGGCCCCGCAGTGGTCTCCCCAATAAATTTTTTTAAAGTTTAAAAAAAAAAATGCAACACAAAACTTGTTTTATGTAAGTTTATTTTAATAGTTTTTTAATATTTATTTAGTATTAAATATTATTAATATATATTTTATTAACGAGGATTAATAAATATATATTAATTAATATTTAATTTAAAATCTATGATTTGTTAAATTATTATTAATATAATTTTTATTAATGAGATCAATATATATATTAAATAATATTTAATTGAAATCGTGTATTATTAAATTATTAATTGTTTATATTTTATTATCCAGGGGTTAATAAATATATAATGATTAATATTTAATTTGGGTATCTGTTTTAATGACGGAGTACTCTTTGGGAATAGATAGAATAATATTTTTATTGGGAATTTTTGAAATAAAATATATTTATTATTTTGGTGATGTTTAAAATAATATATTAACCAAGAATATATTATTTTTGGATTTGAATGTTATAGGTCATCTGGGAAATTTACAAGTGGAATACTAAAGTATATGAGTAATTGAAAAATGAAATGTTTATCATTGGATCTTTTTTTGTAAACTTAAATGATATGCTAATAGAATTAACGAAAATTTAATAATGTATCGATTGGAAAATTGGTAAGTTAATGATATCTTCATTTGATAAAATAAATGGGTTAGTTATATTCTTCCTTAGTATTGTGAAATAGACAAATAATAATATTGCAAGTATAGTATTGTATCCACCTTGTAATGGTGATTTTTCTATTAATGTATTGTTGAAAACTTAGATCATTTAGAAAACTTGATCGACCTTTATTGTTTAAACCAATAGGAAAAAAAATAAAATTTCCCCTACCGGTTAAGGCCTATGCAAGTTTAATTTCTATACCCGCCCTTGCTTAAGTAACAACAAGACTTGATTTGGACCCTGTCGTCTAGTTGATTTGTGGTTGGCCATAGTTGGTTAGGTCCCTAGTTAGAGTACCTTCAGACAAGGGACCTTTGTATTTGCTTTTTAATATGTTCAGTTGGATCTGTTTCTATGTAGGGATCATTATGTATTTATTGACCGAAGTGGTCATTTGTATATTGGTTATGTTCACCTAAATGGCAAGATTGCAAATGATGTGAACCTTATGTACCTTTAACTTATTTAATTATCAGAGGGGTCTTGCAATTGAGCAGACCCAAAGATGTAGCCCTCTAGGGGTGAACTCCGAGATAATTTTGGTGTAATGTGATGCTTTTGTTCTTATGTTTCATGGTTAGTGCTAGCATGTATGGATGACACTTTGATAGAATGTATAAGTGGATTGGATGAGATTTATCATAATGCATGTATGCAGTCGTCTCTTAAATGCAATAAATTGGATCATGAAGGAATGTGTTTTGTTAATGTTAATGAAAATAAGTATGCATGAAAAGACCCCATCGGTTATAATGAAATTATAGTGCATTTTGGAACAAGATGCATGGCATGGGTTTAATGTAAAACTGAACGTAATGAATGGATAACAATTACTGGATGAACTCGTTATATTACCTAAATTGTAATTCTAATGGATGAACTTCATTTGGTTACCTACATTTTAAACCTTGATAAATGATCTCCATCATAATAGCTAAATTTTAACTAAAATGGATGAACTCATTTAGTTATTTACATGTTAATCTTAATAAATGAATTTCATCATATTAGCTATATTTTAACTGTAATGGAAGATCTCATCGTGTTACCTAATTGAACTCTAATGGATGAACTTCATTAAGTTATCTATATTTTAACCCTAATGGATGAACTTCAATATGTTATTTACATTTTAACTTGAATAAATGAACTTCATCTTATTAGCTATATTTTAACTATAATGGATGAACTCAATTGGTTATTTACATCTTAACCTTAATAAATTAACTTCATCTTATTAGCTATATTTTAACCATAATGGATGAACTCATTAGGTTATTTACATTTTAACCTTAATAAATGAACCTCATCATATTAGCTATATTTTAACTAAATTGGATGAACTCATCTAGATATCTATATTTTAACCTTAATGGATGAATTCACATGTTATCTATGTTTTAACTTCCTTGGGTAAATTTCCTCATCTTAGACTCATCTCCAACCATAACGGATGAACACGTCCTATTATCTATAATTTTAATTTATTGAACAAATTATATCCATGTCTTAAGTAATAACATGTAATTAAGATAACCTGCTTAATTGGATCAATGTTGCGAGTTGAGTTAGGTGTTAAGTTATGTAATCACGTTGGGAAAATCCTTAGGTTTGTTTAGTCCTCCATTGTGTTATCGAAGCTTTAGATCACTCAACATATCTTAATGTTGTGTCTTTTAAAATATATATATATATATCGCACTCCATTTGTGCATTTCTAGCTTTATCCCTTTGGGGTTTCCTAGAGGGGTATTACATTTGCACTCTCCACAATTCTCTTCAATCTCTTGTTATAACATATATATGCTTTGCTTTCATTAGAATAACCAAGAAAAATTCCTTCATCACATCTAGGATCAAATTTGCCAATGATATTATCTCTCCTGATATAACATTTACTACCAAAGATTATGAAATACTTAATTGTACGTGTATTGCCAAACCATAATTCATAAGGTGTCTTACCGGTTTCTCCTTTGATATGTACTCTATTAAATGTATAAAACACTGTGCTCACTGCTTCTCTCTAGAAGATATGAGGTAGACTAGCTTCCATCATCATTGTTCTAGCAGCATCCAAGATAGTTTTGTTCTTCCTTTCCACAACTCCATTCTGCTGAGGCATCTAGGGAGCAGAAAATTGCCTCCTTATACCATGCTTCTCACAAAAGTTAGTAAATTCACTGGATGTGAATTCTCCACCATGATCTGACCTTAAACATTTAATCTTCAATCTTGTCTCTGTCTCAACTTTATCTTTAAATATTTTAAACTTTTCAAAAGCCTCAGATTTCTCCCTTAAAAAAGTAACCCACATCATTCTAGAATAAACATCAATGACTAGCATAAAATATCTATCATCTTGAAAACTTTTAACTCTAGTAGGGCCACAAAAATCAGTATGAATAACATCAAGAACATCATTAGACTTGTCTTGTATACTCTTAAAAGAGATTCTGACCTACTTTCCCATTTGACATTCTTTATATACCGAATTATAGGGCTTCACAATCTTAGGTATATCTCTAACTGCCTTAGTTGAACTAATCTTCACAATGCAATCAAAATTCACATGACATGGCCTTTTATGCCATAGCCAACTCTCATCAATTTGTGCAATCAAACATGTCTTCTCACTGGAATTCAAATGAAATATATTACCTTTTGTCTGTGTACCGGTTGCAATCTCCAAACCAGGTCTATTAATGATTTTGCATATTCCATCCTTGAACTGGAATTGAAATCCCTTATCCACCAATTGTCCTACACTCAAAATATTATGCCTTAAACCTTCAACATAATAAACATTATCAATATTGTGCTTACCATCCAATGATATACTTCCCTTTATCTCCAGTCATATGATGTGAACATCCACTATCTATTACCCATTCATTCTTATCTTCAATTTTAGTAGCAAGTGCCTTCTCTTCAAGTACATTCTCTTCCAGTGCCAGAACATCTTCCCTGATAGCCAGGAACACCCATTCCTTTCCATTTTCAGAACCACTAGAAGAGTCTTGTGTCAGATCATCATCAGAATCAATCACACCTTCCTCATCCGCTATGTATCATGATTTGTCTTTGTTTTTTTTATACTTATACTTGTTTTGATATCTAGGGTTAGGCTTAAAATATCTTCTAGATCTCTCTTCAAATCTTGAATTCCTTTCAGGATATCTAGATGCAAAATGACCTATCTTATTACATGCAAAACATTTAAAAGGTGCTTTTCCTTCATACTTACTTCCTACCAGTCCTTTAGGTACTCTTCTAGAAAATAGGGATTCAAGTTGCTCAAATTTTTCATCTTCTCTCTTCATATCATTAAATTCCCTTGCATATAAATCTTTCCAATCTTGCTTCCTAGTTAATGATGTAGATGCATGAAAAGAAGGTTCAGTCTTCACAAATCTAGAAGGTCCAAATTCTTCAAGCTCAAAAGCAAATAATTTCCCAACCAAGGTATCTCTATTGATAGAAGTATTAGCCATTGTTCTCAATTCATTAATTACAGTAGCCTTCATGCTGTTAGCCGGTGGTGAAGCTCTCAGAACTTTAGAAACAATCTCATCTTCACTTAGAGTTCCACCACAACATTGAATTCCCATAACAATCTCATTTACCCTTTCCATGAATGCAATAATCCTTTTATCTTCTTCCATCTTCAAGTTTTCACATATCACCCGCTAACCATCAAGTTTAGAAATCTTCATGGTAGGGTCACCTTCATTAAGAGTCTCCAACTTGTCCCATATAGCCTTTGTAGATGATTTTTCAGTTAATCCTATAATTTGTTGATCAGAAAGTGCACACAAGAGGGCTTCTCTTGCTCTACAATCATTCTCAAGCTCCTTATCCAAGTTTTCCAGAGGAGGATTGCCAGATTGAGGATTATGAGGTGTAACACCATTCTCTATGATCTCCCAAATCTCCTTACCGAGACATCTCAGATGAGTCTCCATCTAAATCTTCAATACTCTATAATTTCTTCCATCAAGCCTAGGAAAATCTCTCAGAAAGATAGCTCTCAATGAACTAGATGAAATTGAACTGTTAGTCATGATAGGATCTTCCTCAAGCGGTTAAGCTTCTACAAAGAGGACCAGAGCTCTAATATCAATTGTTAGATAGTTCAAATAACTAGAAGACAACTAAGAGGGGGGGTGTGAATCAGTTGTCACCAGATTACTGAAACCTTAAGCAATTAAAACTTTAATATCGGAACCCAAAAGATTAATACCGGAATGCATAAACCAAATACCAAAATAGAAGATAAACAAATTAAGCATAAACAATAATCAGAGAATGAATACCATACACATGACACCAAGATTTATACATGGAAAACCTGGTAAAGGTAAAAACTATGGTGGGAAGCCTACCCACAGTCAGATAATACTTCTGCAGTAAGTATGTGAATTACAATTTAGGGGCCTATGCTTGCAGGAAGGTCAATATCCTAGAGTGCACTTCTCATCATAAAAGGAGTCTCACTGACTACATAGAAATCTAGACTACAATCCGGAGAAATGAACGAACTGCAAAGATAACATCTCCTATGCCTGAATATAGTTCTAGCTAAGCTCAATAGTAGAGGAATAAATCCTCTTACATAAACCCAACTTGATCACCAATGATCGACCAAATCCTCTGTCTGAATGATTATTATATTATTCACTCCTTACATATACATATCCCATACCATTACGATCTACAATGAGATCTTACATCATATATATACAAACCCTTGACCATAAACAATAAGGTCAGCCACTAGACAATAAAACAATTACATAATTACAAAACATGACAGCCAGAGACCAAACAAATAATATCCAACCCATAAGACATCCTGGAAACACATCGAGAGGTCTACTCCACACATTACATTAAGTCAGTCCATAACCTAGATACATCGGGATCCAATTTAGGTACACATGCTAAAGCAATGATCCCAATCAGCCAAGTCTCAAACATGATCACCATCAACATCCTGAATGTCCACTAGAAGATGCACCAACACTGCTTGTGCATATCATCAAAAGATCTTCATCAAAGCTCTATTGGTGAAACCCTTGCTGGAACAACAAGCCAAGCTTTCTAGCATACAGGATAGCATTCGATCACCAGATCAAAACCAACTGACTTGAACATGAACATGAATAAGCCAATTCCATAATCCAAATAGACTAGAGTATACTGAATCATGATGATCCAATCCAACCAGAAACCAAACATCTTACCGGGACCAGAAGGATACCAGTAAAGCATCCAAAATAGCTAGTCTTGGCATCAATGACAAAACATCAATGCAACACATAGTCAAATCCTCCGAATGGCCAATAAAATGTACTGAACCTTTCTTCAAAGGTATCAACTAGTTTACTCAACAAATGTTGAGCATACACCTCTAATATCTGCTCATTGAATTCATACCCCATGGGTATGATCCACACAGTCCTAGGCTCAACTACTTCCCTTAGGCATTGGTCAATTTCCACCATGCAACATATTATATCTTTGTATTTTTCTACTATAGATTTAGGAATCCTTTCCCTAGCCTGCATCATGCTCTGGAATTTCTTGAAGTATCCCCAAAGTGTTATTATTTGAGCCTTTCTATCTCCAATGATGTACATAAGATCTCTAATCTAGATTGCCACTGGTCTATCACTAGCCCATTGAATATTGTTAATACCCAAAAATTCATTCATAAAGTAGAAGCATATGCATAGGATCAAAGTACCAAACTTAAAAGTATTCTTCTTATCCCTCTTTATGCTGATCAGATTCTCTATCAACTGGCTCTGGAGTAGCTCGCATAGATCCTACTCCTTGTTCTCCTTCACCATCTGCTATGTAACATATATAGCAGTACCAGATATAGAATTCTCTCAGCTAGAGTGAAAAACTTTGTATCTGATAACCATTGAAGAAATTTCACATTTGGCTCAACAATATCATTTATTATCATAGCTCTTTTATCAAATTTGGAACTGACTGCATCTGTGACCATCTAATTTTTCACATATCGGAGCATGGGAAAACCATCAAATGAACTTAAACTTGTCGCAATTCTGATTACTTCCTTTATAATCTTGAACGACTGGTTCAACCACATGAATTCATCGTGAATTCAGCTTAGGACATACCAGACCCACTCATTCTCATTAAATATTGGAAACCTAACAACCTCTATAAATTTATTTTCTCTCAATGCATTGTATTCAGGTTTAATCTTGAAATCTTCTCCTAATATGTGATTTGTGTACAAATTCAACAATTGGGATCCTCCTAATTTTAAAAATATTCACATGAATGTATGCACTGATGTGTTCCACATGAAGAACTTCATACAAAACCGATGAAAATGTGCCTTATGGATCATCTTACACCAATTTGTAAGGGTTCTTCTTGAACTTAGGCTGAGATCTCTTAGTTATATCAACTACTAAAGGTGTATCCATTATAGAGATATTAAATTTGTGAGTTTCATAGAGAAATACCTCACTTGCCAAATTAGGGTTTGCACGTCAAATTACCTTCACACCTCGATTACCTATAAATATTTTCCTAGAGCTCACTTCAACTCTCTCTTACAGAATGCAAAGTGACAAATGAATGGTAAAGGTTGTATTTTAATCACTCGCACTTATAACTTTTTAATGTAATAAATGTACTTTTCCCTAAATATTCTAGATACCCTGTATCCATAGACTGTTGTCGAGAAATTCTCCTGTGAATCTTCTATTTCATCCAAAGTCTTTCGAAAATCCTTCCAAAAGATCTGTAGCACCTTCAAGCAACTAATGACAATTTGTTTACCTTCCGACATCAACCATCAGTAGGGGAGAAATGGATGAGACCCATAAAATGAGTATATTCATATATAATGTTTTACAATGGAATGCACATGCATTCAGGCACACTATGTAGAGCTCACTGGTCATAAAAAAGAAAGGCTACAACCCTAGGAAGGCTCACTACCTTACAAATGAGTTATAAAAGATCATAAGAGAATTTGAACTATTGAACAACATCCACAAATGCCTAGGTATAGTTCTGGTTAAGCACAATGTCCACTGATTCAACACTCTGCCTTATACTTCTCTGTTCCACATTTCTGCAATATTCTTGAGCATAAATATTTAACTTGTGCACATGCAACTATGCACAATTGATCATTAACATCTCTCACATAACCATCGATATCAAAAATGATCATGACACTCAACCTTATATCCGCAACAAGAAATTAGGTTAGTTACATGTCGGCTTCAAGAAAAGTTTATAAATAATGAAATGTGTACACACTGTTGGCTGAATCCAAACCAAAATACTAATGCAGACCAAAATAATTTTCCACATACTACCACAACCTTGAAAATAAACACCTGGACCACAGAGATAATCACCAAAATCGATCCATATAATTCACATAAGGATTATCCACACAAGACTGCTATACTGCATTGATAGACTAAGAAACTATATACCAGATCTTCTAACTTGCACCACAATTATCACCAGAGACTAAAAACATGGAATACGTTACTCTAGACATCTATTAAGCTTTCCTTAGCTCCGCAACATAAAGTATTCAACTGAAATGAAATACCAATCAAGATACTATACTCTGCTAGATGCTTTATACCAACTGTCAGACTTGACCAAATCTTCCCTCTAACTTCTGGTAGGATCAAGTCACATACTATGGATGGGATAATTGAATTGCATTGCCATCAATGACAACATTGGATGACCTGTGCAGTGTCTCTTGCCAACATAAACTTGCACTTCAAGAAAGGATCAAAGCTTAAGAATCTCAATCACTTGTATGCTAGTTTTAACTAGAAATTAGAGGAGAATATTAAAGAAACAAAAACAAAAGTAAAACTCCACAATGGCAGATGAAGAAAATCCTTTCTTTCATATATTTAGATCACATGATCAAGATGATGATGATGAAGAAATAACTAAAGAGATAATGGAAGAAGCACAACAAGATCATAGATTTGGCAAATTCATGGAAAAGGTAATGGAAGCTAAAAAATAAATGTTTTTTCTAATGTTGGCAAACTTGGGTGTCAAATTATCTCATGACTTTGATGTAACATGATTAAGACAAATGGAAGGGATAAGTGAAACTCGAAACAATACATATCAAAAAAATGACACTTAAACTCAAGATGATAGGAACAAGAACCACATAATAGAGAAACAAGGAAGACTATAGATAATCCCCTTTTAGCACTCACACAACAAATACAAGCACTTCAACAACAAATCCAAGATATGCAAAGGGAAACCACAAAGAGATACTCATTGGAAGATATTTCCCCATATCCATTCGATAGAAGTTTAAACATGACACCTTTCCCACCAAATTGTAAAACTCCTAAATATGATAAATGCAATGGTAAAACTAATCCACAAGATCATGTGAGAGAATTTTGCACAATGAGCATAAAATTTGTTTATAATGAGACCTATCTAATGAGATTATTTCCAAAAAGCTTGAGTGGGCAAGCCATGGAGTGGTTTTCAAAACTTCCACCAGGTATCAGATCATTTGAGGAATTGGTAGACAAATTCATATTTAAGTATGCATACAACATTGAACGTGAAGTAACCATGCTCGAGCTATGTAACATGAAACAAAAAAAATGAAGAATCTTGTATTCTTGCAAAGATGGAGGTGATTGTTTTCTAGATATCCTCATGAAATACCATAACAAGAGAAATTGGACATTTTCATCGATAATCTAAATAGTGAAATGAATTACAGACTCGAATTGCAATGTCCACCTAGTTTCAATAAACTAATTAAAAACAGAGTCAAAATTGAAGAAGCCTTGGTAAAGAAAGGAGAAATAAATATTTTCAAAGAAGGGGAAAATTCTTCCAACAATAATAACAACAACAATAAACCAAAGTTTTGGACAAGAAATAGAAACATTGTTAATGATGGAACAGTTTATGCTAATAACATGAAACCAAATCAACCCTTCTTTAATTTATCGAGTCACATAGTGGTGGTTAATCAAGACAACAACAAACCATAACCACCTTTCACTATTTTTTGCAGAAAATTTACACCTATTGGTGAACCACTTGAATAGGCTTCGAAAACACTTATTGTACATAAATTGATCACATTACCCAAAGCAAGAGATTTGGACCCTAAAGTCAAACTAGCCTAGTGGAATCACAATCATTATTGTGACTATCATAGAATTAAGGGAAATAAAATGAATGATTGTCAAAGGTTGAAAAATGTTATCCAAGATTTGATAGACAATGAGGTAATAACGGTGGATGGTCCTAAAACAAATGAATCACATATGGCATTTAAAAGTCCACTTCTAAATTATGAAAAGGGTCAAGCATCAACATAAAAAGATAACAAAGGAAAATAAAAAGTCAATTATGCTCATATTTATGACAATATGGTCAATGCTATTGTGATCAAAGAGAAACAACAACTTGAACCTGCAAATGCAATCAGAAGAAGTAAAGCAAAATTAACTTTGCCAGGCCCAACAACTAATGCACCATCTACCTCTAAAAAATACAACATTATGGATTAGTTACAAAATATGCCTACACAAATATCCATATAAGAGATTTTAAAACTTTTTCCGACACATAAGGAAATCCTAGAAAAAGATCTATTGGATAACATCGACCCTAATGATTTGGGTGTTGATCAATTCCAAGCCATGGTGGGACATTTAAATCACCTCATTGTTTATCCTTTACAAAAGATGACGGCATGTCCTTACAACATCTGCATAATGCTCCTCTTCATATTGAGGTTCTCATTCATAAAACACAAGTCAAACATGTCCTAATAGATGGAGGAGCCGGTTTAAACATTTGTTCATGTATTAGGATTTTTTGAAAAGGAAGTCAATCCTTGGAAAAGGATCACAATAAAGGCCTATGATGAAGAAGAACATTCCTCTAAAGGAATAGTGGTGTTGCCAATCAAAGTACCATACATATCCAAAAAGATTCAGTGTGTCAAGTCTTAGACTTGAATCTATCTTACAACATACTTTTGGGTAGACCATGGATCCATTCTATGCAAGTTGTTCCATCAACTTATCATCAATATTTGAAATTTCCCTATAATGGATAGGAAATCAAATTTTAGCAGACTCTAATGCCTTCCAATATTGCAGTAACTTCAAACTAGTTTAATATATTATCATTCCACATAACAGAGAAGTATCTTTATCTATCCCACCTAAGGAGAGTTCATTTACAACCACTTTGGCAAATTTTCAGAAAATGTTACAGTCGAAGGATGAAAGAATAAGATAATATTTTCTATCAAGTTTTCCACCTTCCCATTGACCTTATGGGAAACCATCAATGTCAAAGAAATAGCCGGTTTCAAAATCACTCAAAATATTTGATGGATCATTTGTCAAGGAGGGGACTCTATTTGAAGAAACCAAAGATAAAGACATCTTACAATGGCTATACAAAGATGAAGAGGAATCCCAACAAGAAGTTAATAATATCAACACATTAACATAACAATATGGAAAAGGATTTCATGTCCTACAAAAAATGGGATATGGAAGAGGAATCCCAACAAGAACCTATACAACTTCCTTCTCAACATGCCAAGGACAAGACCAAATTATGTTTTGGACATAACCAATAGACTCGTGAACAACAAGAAGAAGCAAACCCAAAAGAAGAAGAAGAAGAAGAAGTAGTCCACAAGCAATAAGAAGAAGAAGTAAATCACAAACAACAACAACAACAAAAAGCAAGAAAATCACAAACAACAACAACAACAAGCAAATCACAAACAACAACAACAAGAAGCAATCCGCAAGCAACAAGAAGAGGATAATAGTCAAATACACAAAGAATTTTCCCACAAGAGAGATGAAGCTACCCATAATATTTATGAACAAATCTTCAGATTATAAGCTTCTACTGAGATAAATTCCAATGAGTGGGAGTGGAGTCGTATCAATCTAAAGCATCCTCTAAAGGATCTTGTTATGCAAAAGATGTTGATGTTGATGTTGATGTAGTTCACTCATATACATGACAAACGTCAGAGTATAGACAACTTGAATTAGAATCACATGATATTGATTATGATTCCAGCGAGGACAATCAAAGAGTAATCAAGAGAGATCGTTCTGAAGAGAGTAACATCATAGACCTAGAAGTAACTATGGAAATCTTTAACATTTCTATTATGACCCTTAACACCTTTGAGAATAATCAACCAAATGACCCTTTACCTTTGATACATCTAAAGATTATTGATTGTGAAAAAATTGGATCCATTAAGATAGATACCTTTCTTAATGATTATGCCATTGCTCAATATCTCAATGTCGTAGAACCCAAAACATCTTCCACCAGTGAGTTTAATGATGAAACTTCTAATTGAGGGGGTGCCAAATATCTCAGTTGCAAAAGTGAAATAAATAAATCAAAGATAAGATCTAATGCTAAAAACCATTTATTGGTAACATTAGATCGAGAACAAGTAAAAAGAAAAGATGTATCCAATGGTGAAAACCTCCTTTAGGTGCCAGAGGATGAGATATTTGACACTCTTCTCATGTATTATTAAGAAACATTTTCAATATTAATCGAGCCAACAGAACCAGTGAACATTGGTACAAAAGATAATCCAAAGATTCGACACCCAACAACATCATTTTCAGAACAAGAGAAACAAGATTATATTAAATTCTTCAAAAAGAGACAAATAAACTTTGCTTGGTCATATGCAGATATGCCAAGGTTGGATCTTGATCTAATAATATAATCTTGGAGCTAAACCAATAAAGAAAAAGTTGAGAAAAATGCATCCTCACATAACCCTACTTGTAAAAGAAGAATTGAAGAAATTGTTAGATGTGGGGCTCATAAGACTAGTTTCCTATCGAGAATGGGTGTCAAACATCATACCTATTTCTAAGCTAGATAAGAGTATCTGGATATGTATAGATTTTAGAGATATTAACAAAGTGTGTCCAAATGATGACTTTCCCCTACCAAACATAGACATCATAGTATATTTAATAGCTAGACATGCAATGTTTAATTTAATGGATGGTTTTTTGGGATATAATCAAATAGAGATAGAACCCAAAGATCAAGAGAAGACAACTTTCACATGTCCATGGGGTACATTCTGCTAGAATATTATGCCTTTTGGACTAAAGAATGTAGGTGCAACATATCAAAGAGAAATGACGACAATTTTCCTTGACATGATGCACACATTCATGGAAGACTATGTAGATGACTTGTTAGCAAAATCATCCACTAGAGAAGGAAATCTTGAGATCTTGGATAAGATATTTCAACGCTTAGAAAAATATAAGTTATGTCTCAATTCAAAGAAATGTACTTTCAGAGTCATAACTGGTAAGCTTTTAGGATACATTGTTTCAACTCGAGGCATAAAAGTGGATCCAACAAAGGTGAAAGCAATTATGGAAATAGAATCACCCAAGAATATTAGTAAACTAAGATCTTTATAAGGAAGGATACATTTTATCAAAAGATTCATTTCTCAGTTGGCAGATAAATGTCATCCATTTACACATCTACTACACAAGAATATCCTATTCAGATGGGATGAAAAGTGTGAAGAAGCCTTCAATGAAATAAAAGAATATGTGATGAATCCACCCATTTTAACGTCACCAATAGAAGGCAAACTAATTTTTCTTTACATATCAGCCATAGAGGTATCATTGAGAGCTCTTTTAGCGCAACAAGATCAGGAAGGAAAAGATAGAGCTATATATTATATTAGCAAGACTTTAGTAGGGTACAAGCTCAACTATACACCTATTGAAAAACCATGCGTAGTTGTAGTTTTTGCATCTCAAAAACTCCAACACTATATTATAACACATTTAGTCAAGCTGATAGCTAAGTGATATAGGAGCATCCCCGGTTCATAGCAATCTTGCATCAACCAAAAATATTTTTCTTTTTGTTTTGCTTTTTGTTTGCAGTTTCAACATTTCTTTCTCTATCTCAGATTTGACTCTCCAGATTCTGTGGAGTTGGATTCTACTTGAAGACTTGATCATAATCCTTATTCCCAAACTACAGAGCATTTGGATATTTTTTTGACAAGTTATCACAATCGGTTTCCATGACAATTTCCTGTTACCAATTGACAATTTCCTGTTACAGGTTGCCTGGACCTATTTGCATTGGTGATCTACCAAACCCCTTTCATAGCTTGTGGATCCCTAAGCATTGATTTTGATATTCCTTGGCATGTGGCCGAACTTTTCCCATGATCTACCCTTCATCATTTGGATTTTCTGGAGGAATCTCTTGGTAGAGGATGACCTTGTTGGTTTTACATGTTAGATCTTGTTCTTCTTGTTTTAATCCCTTTCTGGGCCGACCGGATCCCCTTGGAACATATGAATCATTGTAATTGAGCATTAGAATGTAGCAATAAGGTAGTTAGACTGAGCGTAGAAGATAGATCTTAATATTGAAGGTCTCAGTTGTGACTGTTAGATAGTTCAAATAACTCGAAGACAACTGAGAGGGGGGGTGTATTAGTTGCCACAGATTACCAAAATATTTAGCAATTAAAAATTTAATACCGAAACCCAAAAAATTAAACTAGAATGTTTAAACTAAATACCAGAATAGCAATTAAACCAATTAAGCATAAACAATAATCAGAGAATAAATATCATCCACATGACACCAAGATTTATACTTGGAAAACCTGGTAAAGGGGAAAACTACAATGGGAAGCCTACCCATGGTCAGATGATACTTTTGAAGTAAGTATGTGAATTATAATTGAGGCACCTGCACTTGCAAGAAGTCCAATAGCGTAGAGCGCATTGCTCATCACAAAAGGAGTCTCACTAACTACATAGAAATCTAGACTACAATCCTAAAGAATGAATGAATTACAAAGATAGCATCTCCTATGTCTGAGTACACTTTCGGTTAAGCTCAATATCAGAGGACTAAATCCTCTTACATAAACCCAATTCAATCTCCAATGATCGACCAAACCCCTTTCCTAAATGATATTACACTATTCACACATTACATATCCATATCCCATTCCATGACCTTATTACCATGATCTACAATGAGATCTTACATCATATATATAAACCCTCAACCATAAACAATCAGGTCTGCCACCAGACAATAAACCAATTACATAATTACAAAACATGTTGTCCTTAGACCAAACAAATAATATCCAACTCATAAGACATCCCAAAAACACATCGAGAGGTCTAATCCACATGTTACATTAAGCTGGTCCATAACTTAGATCAAATGGGACCCAATGTAGGTTCACATGCTAAAGCAATGATCCCAATCCACCAAGTTTTGAACATGATCACCATCAAAATCCTGAATCTACACCAGAAGTTGCACCAACACCGCTTATGCATATCATCAAAGATCTTCATCAAAAGCTCTACTGGTGAAACCCTAATCGGAACCTCAAACCAGGCTTCCAAGCAAATAGGATAGCATTGAATCACCAGACCAAAACCAACTGACTAAATATGAACATGAGTAAGCTAATTTCATAACCAAATCATACCGGAGCATACTGGATCATGTTGGATCCAAACCAACTAGAAACCACTCAACCTATCAGGACCGGAAGGGTGCTGATAAAGTAGCCAAAACAACTAGTGTTGACATCAATGATATAACATCAATGCAACACATAATCGGTTCCTCCAAATGGCCAACAATCTCCCCCTTTGGCATTGATGGCAACACTAGATGTGAAAAACATCTAAATACCAAGAAATGCCAAACAAGTCTCCCCCAATGGAAGACATCCAACAATCTCCCACCCAAAGATATAGAAATGAAGTTCTGAAACAAAGACCATACTCCCCCTATAAATGATGTCTTTGTAAAGTTCTGAATTACACATATATCTCTCCCCCTAATGTATACAAATCCTTCAATTTTTCACATCAATATCTCTCCCCCTTTGACATCAATGCTAGAAATCTGACATAAATATCAAAGAAAAAACATAAAGTACTGAATCAAAAAGCTGACTACTCCCCTTGAGCAGTAGCATCCCCACATCAATGTCAAAATGAATAATATCCCTAATAATACATACTAGACTGATGCCAAAAAACATCAATCAGTTCTCTATCAAAGGGGCAAGAACCCCTAACCTGTCTCTCAAGTACTCAAATGGTTCTTTAGGCAAAGGTTTAGTGAAAATATCTACAATATTCTCTTTAGTGTTCACTTCATTTTCTTCCACCTTCTCTTTCAAAAAGTTATACTTGATAGATATGTGCTTTTTCTTAGAGTGACATATCAGATTCTTTGATATGTCAATAGAAATAGAGTTATCATAGTGAATAACTACTAGTCTAGTGCAATGCACTTTGATATCCTTTAATATTTGCTTCATCCATAGAACCTATGTACAATTAGTAGCAATAGGAATATACTTAGCTTCAATAGTAGATAAAGAAGTACATGATTATTTCTTGTTGATCCATGAAACCAAATTCTTTCTAAGAAAGAAAGCTCCACCGGAAGTACTTTTCCAGTCATCAACATCTGTATATGCACATAAAGTAAAGTCATCATCCTTAGGGTACCACAAACCATATTTAGCTATACCTTGCAAGTATCTAAAAATTCTTTTCACTGCACTCTCATGATTTTCTCTAGGATCACTCTGAAATCTAGATGCAATACAAACAACATTCATTATGTTAGGCCTAGTTTGAGTCAAATAAAGAAGACCTCCAATCATATATTTGTATCTTGTAGGATTTACCGGTGAAGAAACATCTTTCCTTGTCAATTTCTCACTTGTAACCATAGGAGTACTTACCGGTTTGGAATCTCCCATACCAAATTTCTTCAACAATTCCCTAGCATACTTAGTTTGATAGATGAAAATACCTTTATTGGTTTGAGTAATCTGCAAACCTAAGAAAAATTTCATTTCCCCAATCATAGACATTTCAAGTTCTTTCTCCATATTCTTAGAAAATTCCATGCATAACTTATCTTCACCCCAAAAATTATGTCATCAAGAAATACTTCAATAATTAGTATATCATAATCAGTGACCTTATAATATAAATTACTATCAGCATTACCCTTAGTAAAACCAAGCTTCAAAATATATTTATCCAACCTTCCATACCAAGCTCTAGGTGCCTATTTCAATCCATATAAAGCTTTCCATAACCTACAAACCATGTTTGTATCATATGAAAGTGAAAAACCATTATTTTTCTCAATATAAACTTCATCATCAAGATCCCCATTCAAAAATGCACACTTAATATCCATCTGATAAACCTTGTAGTTTTTATAGGCAACATAGGCAAGAAATAATCTTACAGTTTCAATCCTAGCTACAGGTCTAAAAGTCTCACCATAATAAATTCATTCCTTCTGAGAATATCCTTTACAAACCAATCTAGCCTTATTCCTTACAGCTTGACAATCCTCATTCAATTTATTCCTAAGAACCCATTTAGTTCCAATAACATTCTTATTTTTAGGTCAGGGAACTAAAGTCCATGTGTTATTCTTCTCAATCTAATCTAATTCTTCTTCCATAGCTTTCAACCAACATTTATCTTTACATGCTTCAATTACTAATACCAGTTCAACTTGAGAAATTAAACATGCCTCATTAGTTGCCAATCTTCTTCTTGTCATCACTCCATTGTTCTTATCCCCAATGATTTGATCTTCTGAATGATTCAATCTCACATACCTAGGAGTCTTCTAACTCTCTGTTCCTCTTCCTGGTTCTTTAGTTATAGTTGAATTTTCTAATATTGCCAGAGTAACTGGTTCAACACTCTATTCTAGTAAAGATTCTACCGGTTCAGATATAATCATTTCCACCACCAATTCTTGCTCATAAACTCTGATTTGACTTATATTCAACTCATCCACCTTGAGATTAGCACTCTCCACAATTCTCTGCAATCTCTTGTTATAACATCTATATGCCTTGCTTTCAATAGAATAACCAAGAAATATGCCTTCATCACATCTAGGGTCAAATTTTCCAATGATATCATCTCTCCTGATATAACATTTATTACCAAATATTTCGAAATACTTAACTGTAGGTGTATTGCCGAACCATAATTCATAATGTGTCTTACCACTTTCGAGGATCCTTTGATATGTACTCTATTGAATGTATAAACAGTTGTGCTCACTGCTTCTCTCCAGTAGATATAAGGTAGACTATCTTCCATCATCATTATTCTAGCAGCATCCAAGATAGTTATGTTCTTCCTTTCCACAACTCCATTCTAATGAGGTGTTCGGGGAGCAGAAAATTGTCTCCTTATACCATGCTTCTCACAAAAGTTATTAAACTCACCAGATGTGAATTCTCCAGCATGATATGACCTCAAACATTTAATCTTCAATCTTGTCTCTGTCCCAACTTTAACTTTAAATATTTTAAACTTTTCAAATGCCTCAGATTTCTCCCTTAGAAAAGTAACCCACATCATTCTAGAATAATCATCAATGATTAGCATAAAATATCTATCACCTTGAAATTTTTTAACTTTAGCAGGGCCACACAAATCAGTATGAATAAGATTAAGAACATCATTAGATTTATCTTGTATACTCCTAAAAGAGGTTCTGGCCTATTTACCCATTTGGCATTCTTTACATACCAAATTATAGGGCTTTACAATCTTAGGTATATCTCTAACTGCCTTAGTTGAACTGATCTTCACAATGCAATCAAAATTCACATGACACGACCTTTTATGCCATAGCCAACTCTCATCAATTTGTGCAATCAAACATGTCTTCTCACCAAAAATCAAATGAAATATAATACCTTTTGTCTGTGTACTGGTTGCAATCTCCAAACCAGATCTGTTAATGATTTTGCATTTTCCATCCTTGAACTATAATTGAAATCCCTTATCTACCAATTGTCCTACACTCAAAAGATTATGCCTTAAACCTTCAACATAATAAACATTATCAACATTGTTCTTAGCATCCAATGATATAGTTCCTTTTCCTTTGATCATAATGCTTTCTCATCTCCAAATCTAACCAGACCACCATCAAATTCTTGCAAACATGGAAACTTCCCTTTATCTCCAGTCATATGATGTGAACAACCACTGTCAATTACCCATTCATTCTTGTCTTGAATTTTAGTAGCAAGTGTCTCTTTTTTGGGTACATTCTCTTCCAGTGCCAAAACATCTTCCTTGATAGCCGGGAACATCCATTCCTTCCCATTGTCGGGACCACTAGCAAAGTCTTCTGTCAGCTCATCATCAGAATCATTAACACCTTCCTCATCTGCTATGGAGCATGATTTGCCTCTATTTTTTATGTACTTATACTTGTTCTGATATCCAAGGTTAGGCTTAAATTATCTTCTCACTCTTTCTTCAAATCTTGAATTCCTTTCAAGATATCTAGATGAAAAATGACTAGTCTTATTACATGCAAAACATTTAAAAGGTTCTTTTCCTTCATACTTACTACCTACCGGTCCTTTAGGTACTCTTCTAGCAAATAGTGCTTCAAGTTGCTCAAAGTCATCATCTTCTCTCTTCATATCATCCAATTCCTTTGCATATAAAGCTTTCTGGTCTTGCTTACCGATTGTTGATGTAGATGCATGAAAAGCAGGTTCAAACTTCATAGCTCTAGAAGGTCCAAATTCTTCAAGCTCAAAAGTAGATAATTGTTAGACAGTTCAAATAACCAGAAGAAAACAATAAAACTAGAATAGCAGTTAATCCAATTAAGCATAAACAATAATCACAGAATAAAAGACATCCACACAACACCAAGATTTGTATGTGGAAAACCCGGTAAAGGGAAAAACCATAATGGGAAGCCTACCCATAGTTAAATAATACTTCTATAGTAAGTATGTGAATTACAATGAAGGGGCCTACACTTGCAGGAAGGCCAACAACCTAGAGCACACTGCTCATCACAAAAGGAGCCTCACTGAGTACATGTAAATCTAGACTACAATCTGGAGAAGTGTTGAACTGCAAAAGATAGCATCTCCTATGCTTGAGTACAGTTCCGATTAAGCTCAATACTGGAGGACTAAATCATCTTACACAAACCCAATTCGATCTCCAATGATCGACCAACTCCTTAGCCTAAATGATATTACATTATTCTCACATTACATTCCTCGACCATGACCTCTTACAATAACCATGATGATCTACAATGAGATCTTACATCTTATTTATACAAACCCTCGACCATAAACAATCAGGACAACCACTAGACAATAAACCAATTACATAATTACAAACCATGTCGGTCTTAGACCAAAACAAATAATATTCAACACATAAGAAATCATGGAAATACAACAATAGGGCCTATCCACATGTTACATTAATACCGATCCATAACCTAGATCAATCAGGACCAAGTATAGGTCCACACGCTTCAACAATGATCTCCAAATTCCAAGTCTCAAACAAGATCACCAACAACATCCTGAAACTCCATCAGAAGCTGCACCAACACCAATTATGTAATGCATCAAAGATCTCCACCAAAAGCTCTGTCGGTGAAACCCTCACCGGAACAAAAAACCAATCTTCTAAGTAAGCAGGATAGCATCCAATCACCAAACCAAAACCAACTGACCAAATATGAGTATCAGTATTAGGAACAAGCCAATTCCATCATCAGGTTATACCAAAGTTTGTCGGATCATGTCGGATCCAAGTTAACCAAAAAATACTTAACCTATTGGGACCAGAAGGGTGTCGGTAAAGCATCCAAACAACTAGTGTTGACATCAATGACAAAACATCAATGCAACACATAATCAATTCCACCAAATGGCCATCAATCTCCCCCTTTGGCATTGAAGGCAACACTAGATGTGAAAAATATCTAAGTACCAAGAAATGCCAAACAAGTCTCCCCCTTGTGGAAGTCAGCCAACAATCTCCTGCATATAGCTATGAATATCAATATCTCTCCCCCTTTGAATAATATCTCTGTAAAGTTCTAAATTTCTTTTTCACATCACTCTCTCCCCTTTTTACATCAATGCCAGAAATATGACAAAAATATCAAATCAAAAAAATAAGCCTTTGAATCTCAAAGCTGACTACTCCCCCTGAGCAATAGCATCCCACATCAGTGCCAGAATGAATAGTATCTCTGATAATGCATGTCAGACTGATGTCAAACTACATCAATCAAGTCTCTGTCGGAGGGACAGAAACCCCCAATCTATCTCTCAGGTACTCAAATGATTCCTTAGATAAAGGTTTAGTGAAAATATCTACAATCTGTTCTTTAGTGTTCACATAAACCAGTTTAACTTCATTTTCTTCCACCTTTTCCTTCAAAAAGTTATACTTGATAGATATGTGATTTGTCTTATAATGAAATACTGAATTCTTTGATATATCAATAGCAGCAGAGTTATCACAGTGAATAACTACCGGTGTATCACAATCCACCTTTATATCCTTCAACATTTGCTTCATCCATAAAACTTGTGTACAGTTAGTAGCAGCTGCAACATACTTAGCTTCAGCAGTAGATAAAGAAGTACATGACTGTTTCTTGCTAATCCATGAAACCAACTTATTTCCAAGAAAGAAAGCTCCACTAGAAGTACTTTTTTGATCATCAACATCTCCAGCCCAATCAACATCTGTATATGCACATAAAGTAAAGTTATTATCCTTAAGGTACCATAAACCATATTCTAATGTACCTTGCAAGTATCTAAAAATCCTTTTCACTGCCATCTCATGATTTTCACTATGATCATTCTGAAATCTTGAAACAATATAAATAACATTCATAATGTCAGGCCTAGTTTGAGTCAAATAAAGTAGACATCCAATCATAGATTTGTATGTTGTAGGATTTATCGGTGCAGAAACATCTTTCCTTGTCAATTTCTCACTTGTAACCATAGGTGTACTTACTGGTTTAGAATATCCCATCCCAAATTTCTTCAATAATTCCTTAGCATATTTAGTTTGACAGATAAAAATACCTTTGTCAGTCTAAGTAATATGCAAACCTAAGAAAAATTTCATCTCACCAATCATAGACATCTCAAATTCTTTCTCCATAATTTTAGAAAATTCTATGCATAGTTTATCTTCACCTCCAAAAATAATGTCATGAACAAATACTTCAACAATCAGTATATCATCAGCAGTGATTTTATAATATAAATTACTGTTAGCACTACCCTTAGTAAAACCTAGCTTCAAAAGATATTTATCCAATCTTGCATACCAATCTCTAGGTGTTTAATTCAATCCATATAAAGCTTTCCTTAACCTGCAAACCATATCAATATCATCTTATAGTGAAAAACCATCAAGTTGCTCAATATAAAATTCCTCATCAAGATCCCGATTCAAAAATACACATTTAACATCCATCTGATAAACCTTGTAGTTTTTATAAGAAGCATAGGCAAGAGATAATCTTATAGCTTCAATCCTACCTACCGGTGCAAAAGTTTCTCCATAATTAAATCCTTCCTTTAGAGAATATCCTTTACAAATGAATCTAGCCTTATTCCTTATAACTTGACCATCCTCATTCAATTTATTCCTATAAACCTATTTAGTTCCATCTTTACATATCTCAACTATTGATACCGGTTCAACTTGTGAAATTAAACATACCTCATTAGTTGCCAGTCTTCTTCTTGTCATCACTCTATTGCTCTTATCCCCAATGATTTGATCTTCAAAATGATTCAATCTCACATACCTAGGAGTCTTTTGAATCTTTGTTCCTCTTCCCCGTTCTTCAGTAACTTTAGAATTCTCTAATGTTGCCGAAGTAACTGGTTCAACTCTCTATTCTGGTAAAGGTGCTACCAGTTTGGATATAATCATTTCCACTGCCAGTTCCTTCTCATAAACTCTTATTTGTCTTTTTCTCATCTTATCTACTTTGACATTAGCACTCTCCATAATTCTCTCCAATCTCTTGTTATAACATCTATATGCTTTGCTTTCATAAGAATAACCAAGAAATATGCCTTCATCACTTCTAGGATCAAATTTCCCAATAGTATCATCTCTCCTGATATAGCTTTACTACCAAAAATTCTGAAATACTTAACTGTAGATGTATTGCCAAACCATAATTCATAAGGTGTCTTACCGGTTTCTCCTTTGATATGTACTCTGCTGAATGTATAAACTTTTGTACTCGTTGCTTCTCTCTAGTAGATATGAGGTAGATTTGATTCCATCATCATTGTTCTAGCAGCATCCAAGATAGTTCTATTTTTCCTTTCCACAACTCCATTCTGTTGAGGTGTCTGGGGAGCAGAAAATTGTCTTCTAATAACATACTTGTCACAAAAGTTATTAAACTCACCGGATGTAAATTCTCCACCATGATCTGATCTCAAACATTTAATCTTTAATATTGTCTCAATTTCTACTTTAGCCTTAAAGATTTTAAGTTTTTCAAATGCTTCAGATTCTTCTCTCAAAAAAGTAACCCACATCATTCTAGAATAATCATCAATGATTAGCATGAAATATATATCATCATGAAATTTTTTAACTCTAGCATGGCCACACAAATCAATATGAATAAGATCGAGAATATCATTTGATTTATCTTGTATACTCCTAAAAGAGGTTCTGACCTATTTACCCATTTGACATTTTTTACATACCGGATTATAGGGCTTCATGATCTTAGATATATCTCTAATAGCCCTAGCTCAACTGATCTTCACAATGCAATAAAAATTTACATGACACTGCCTTTTATGCCATAACCAACTCTCATCAATCTGTGCAATAAAACATGTCTTCTCACTGGAGTTCAAATGAAATGTGTTACCTTTTGTTTGTGTACCAGTTGCAATCTCCAAGCCAGATTTATTAATGATTTTGCATTTTCCATCCTTGAACTGTAATTGAAATCCCTTATCTACCAATTGTCCTACACTCAAAAGATTATGCTTCAAACCTTCAACATAATAAACATTGTCATTATTGTTCTTACCATCCAATGATATAGTTCCTTTTCTTTTGATCATACATGCCTTGTCATCTCCAAATCTAACTATTTCACCATCAATTTATTGCAAAGATAAACATTTCCCTTTATCTCCAGTCATATGATGTGAACAACCACTGTCAATTACCCATTCATCCTTGTCCTCAATTCTAGCAGCAAGTTCCTTCTCCTTAGGTACATTCTCTTCTAGTGCTAGATCATCTTCCTTGATAGCCGGGAACACCCATTCCTTCCCATTGTCGGATCCACTAGTAGAGTTTGTTGCCGGTTCATCATTTGAATAAGTAATTCCTTCCTCATCTACTATGTAGCATGATTTGTCTTTGTTTTTCTTGAATCTATACTTGTTCTCATATCCAGGGTTAGGCTTAAATGATCTTTTAACTCTTTCTTCAAATCTTGAATTCCTATCAGGACATCTAGATACAAAATGACCAATCTTATTGCATGCAAAACATTTAAAAGGTTCTTTTCCTTCATACTTACTTCCTATAGGTGCTCTTTTAGCAAATAGTGCTTCAAGTTGCTCAAGCTCATCATCTTCTCTCTTCATATCTTCTAGTTCTTTTGCATATAAAGCTTTCCAATCTTGCTTATCGGTTGTAGATGTAGATGCATGAAAAGCAGGTTTAGAATTCATAGCTCCAGAACATCCAAATTCTTCAAGCTCAAAAGTAGATAGTTTCCCAACCAAAGTATCTCTATTGACAGATGTATTAGCCATTGTTCTCAACTCGTTAATAGTAGTAGCCTTCATTTTGTAAGCTGGTGGTAGGGATCTTAGAACTTTAGAAACAATTTCATCTTCACTCAGAGTTCCACCACAACATTGAATTCCCATAACAATCTCATTTACTCTTTCCATGAATGCAGTAATCCTTTCATCTTCTTCCATTTTTAGGTTCTCATATCTCACTTGGTAACCATCAAGTTTAGCAATATTCACTGTAGGGTCACCTTTATTAAGAGTTTGCAACTTATCCCTAATAGCCTTTCCAAATGATTTGTTTGTTAATCTCATTATTTGCTGATCAGAAAGTGCACACAAGTTAGCTTCTCTTTCTCTACAATCATTCTCAAGCTCCTTGTCTAGGTTAGCTGGAGGAGGATTTCTAGACCCTGGATTAAAGGGTGTGACACCATTCTATGTGGTCTCCCAAATCTCCTTGCTAAGACATCTCAGATGAGTCTCCATTTGAATATTCCATACTGTATAGTTTGTTCCTTCAAGCCTCGATATATCACTTTGAAAGATAGCTCCAAAAGAACTGGATGAACTTGAACTGTTAGTCGCCATAGGATCTTCCTTAAGTGGTTAAGCTTTTTGTAGAGAGGACCAAAGCTTTGATACCAATTGTTAAATAGTTCAAATATCTAGAAGACAACTAAGGGGGAGGGGGGTGAATCAGTTGTCACAGATTACCAGAAGCATTGGCAATTTAAAACTTAATACCGGAACCCAAAACAATAATACCAGAATAGTAGTTAATCCAATTAGGCATAAAAAATAATCATAGAATAAAAGCCATCCACACAACACCAAGATTTGTACGTGGAAAACTTAGTAAAGGGAAAAACCATGGTGGGAAGCTTACCCACAGTCAGATAATACTTCTATAGTAAGTATGTGAATTACAATGAAGGGGCCTGCACTTGCAGGAAGACCAACAACCTAGAGCACACTACTCATCACAAAAGGAACCTCACTGAAGACATGTAAATCCAAACTATAATCTGAAGAAGTGTTGAACTGCAAAAGATAGCATCTCCTATGCCTGAGTATAGTTCTGGTTAAGCTCAATACTAGAGGACTAAATCCTCTTACACAAACCCAATTCGATCTCCAATGATTGACCAAGTCCTCAGCCTGAATGATATTATATTATTCAAACATTACATTCCTTGACCATGACCTCTTACAATAACCATGATGATCTATAGTGAGATCTTACATCTTATTTATACAAACCCTCAACCATAAACAATCAGGTCGGCCACCAGACAATAAACCAATTACATAATTACAAACTATGTCGGCCTTATACCAAAACAAATAATATCCAAAACATAAGACATCCCGGAAATACAATAATAGGTCCTATCCACACATTACATTAATGTCAGTCCATAACCTAGATCAACTGGGACCAAGTATAGGTCCACACACTTCAACAATGATCTCCAAATACCAAGTCTCGAACAAGATCACCAACAACATCCTAAAACTCCATCAAAAGCTGCACCAACACCAATTATGCAATGCATCAAAGATCTCCACCAAAACCTTTGTCGGTGAAACCCTTGCTGGAACCAAAAACCAATCTTCTAAGTAAGAAGGATAGCATCCAATCACCAAACTGAAACCAATTGACCAAATATGAGTATGAGTATCATGAACAAGACAATTCCATCATCAGATTATACCAGAGTCTACCAGATCATGTCGGATCCAAGTTAACCAAAAACTACTCAACCTACTAGGACCAGAAGGGTGCTGGCAAAGCATCCAAACAACTAGTATTGACATCAATGACAAAACATCAATGCAACACATAATCAATTCCACCAAATGGCCAACAATAATTTCCTAACCAAGGTATCTCTATTGACAGAAGTATTAGCCATTGTTCTCAATTCATTAATTGCAGTAGCCTTCATTTTGTAAGATAGTGGTAGGGCTCTCAGAATGTTATAAACAATTTCATCTTCACTAATCAGATTTCCACCACAACATTGAATTCCCATAACAATCTCATTTACCCTTTCCATGAATGTAGTAATCCTTTCATCTTCTTCCATCTTTAGGTTTTCATATCTCACCCAGTAAGAATCAACTTTAGCAATCTTCACTATAGGGTCACCTTCATTAAGAGTCTCCAACTTATCCCACATAGCCTTTCCAGATGATTTGTCAGTTAATCCCATTATTTGCTGATCATAAAGTGCACACAAGAGGGCTTCTCTTTCTCTACGATCATTCACAATCTCCTTATCTAGGTTTTCCAGAGGAGGATTGCCAGATGTTGGATTATGAGGTGTAACACCATTCTCTGTGATCTCCCAAATCTCCTTGCCAAGGCATCCCATATGATTCTCCATCAGAATCTTCCATATTGTGTAATTTGTTCCATCAAGTCTAGGAATATCTCTCTGAAAGATAGCTCCAGATAAACTGGATGAACTAGAACTGTTAGTCACCATAGGATCTTCCTCAAGTAGTTAATCTTTCTACAGAGAGGACCAAAGCTCTGATACCAATTTTTAGATAGTTCAAATAATCGGAAGACAACTGAGAGGGGGGTTGAATCAGTTGTCATAGATTACTCGAAGATTTAGAAATTATAACTTTAATACCATAACCCAAAACATTATCCTGGAATGCTTAAACCAAATACCAGAATAGCAATTAAACCAATTAAGCATAAATAATAATCAGAGAATAAATACCATCCACATGACACCAAGATTTATACGTGGAAAACCCAGTAAAGGGAAAAACCATGGTGAGAAGCCTACCCACAATCAGATAATACTTCTATAGTAAGTATGTGAATTACAATTGAGGGGCTTGCACTTGTAGGAAGGCCAACAACCTAGAGCACACTGCTCATCACAAAAGGAGTGTCACTGACTACATAAAAATCCAAACTACAATCTGGAAGAATGAATGAACTACAAAGATAACATCTCCTATGCCTGAGTATAGTTTTGGTTAAGCTCAATACCCGAGGACTAAATCCTCTTACATAAACCTAATTTGATCTCCAATGATTGACCAAATCCTCTGCTTGAATGATATTACATTATTAGCACATTACATATCCATATCCCATTCCATTACCTTATTACCATGATCTACAATGAGATCTTACATCATATATGTACAAACCCTCAACCATAAATAATTTGGTCGGCCACCAGACAATAAACCAATTACATAATTATAAAACATGTCAGCCTTAGACCAAACAAATAATATCCAACTCATAAGACATCCTAGAAACACATCGAGAGGTCCAATCCACATGTTACATTAAGTTGGTCCATAACCTACATCAATTGGGACCCAATGTAGGTCCACATGCTAAAGAAATGATCCTAATCTACCAAGTCTCAAACATGATCACCATCAACATCCTGAATCCATACCAAAAGTTGCACCAACACCACTTATGCATATCATAAAAGATCTTCATCAAAAGCTTTGTTGGTGAAACCCTTGTCGGAACCTCAAACCAAGCTTCCAAGAAAATAAGATAGCATCTGATCACCAGACCAAAACCAACTGACTGAATATGAATATGAGTAAGACAATTTCATAACCAAATCATATCGAAGCATACTGGATCATGTCAGATCCAAACCAACCAGAAACCACTCAACCTACCAGGACCAAAAGGACGTCGGTAAAGCATCCAAAATAACTAGTGTTGACATCAATGACAAAACATCAATGGAACACATAATCAATTCCTCCAAATTCCCAAAAGTGACCTATTCTATACTTTGAGTATGTTTTAGTAGGCCTATGAGCTAGTTTATGTAACACGGTTGTTACTGGTTGGCTGTAATTAGTTTTCATGTTATAATTCAATCTGTTTTGCATTGCCTCCATCATGTCTTTATGTTTCCATTGTGTTTACTCTTGTTGAACAGTCCAAATTGATCTCTTTGAGGTCCCTCCTAACCTATGACTACTTCAAGTGGTATCAGAGCATTTTTTTGTTCTGAAGATTGTGTTGTCCTAATATTTTTTTTTGTTATAGGGTGGCAGACTGTGGATTTGACCTATAGCTGTAGAGGACTACTGTAAATGATGGCATAAAGAGGAACTATGAATGGTGGAGCATGTGGGAATGTAGACCCTCATGTGATGGAAATGTTGCAAGGGATAGAAACTTGGTTGGAATCCATGAAGACAGCCCAGAGAAGAGGCCGACACATCAAAGATGTAAGTGAAGATGAAGGAGAACAAGCCTCGGCAGAACAAGTAAACCCACCAGTGGTTGATCTAGATGAGGAAATATTTTTGAGGGTTTTGAGTAGGGAAAATACTAAACCTCATTTTACCCCACCAGAATATGATCGAAAGTTGGATTCGAATGAATTTATGGATTGGATCTTGGAGATGGAGAAATATTTTGATTTTGAAAACACTGCAAAGGAAAGGAAGGTGAAATATGCCTATACCCGGTTGAAAGGTCATGCATCTCTTTGGTGGGAGAATTTGCAGGTTGATAGATAGAGAAGAGGTAAATAGAAGATCAAGACATGACATTTGATGATTGCTATGTTGAAATCAAAATTTATGCTTGTTGATTATCAAGTGAATCTGATCCAAAAGTTGCAAAATTTGAGACAGGAGGAATCTAGTGTGAAGGAGTACACTGAAGCATTTTACAAGTTGAATATCAAATCCAGACATGTTGATGATGATGTTGAACAAAATGCAAGATATTTTGAATGGATTGCAGGTGTCTATACAAGATGAACTCAATTTGATCAAACTACAGAGTGTTGAAGAAGATTACCAATATGCCCTAAAGATAGAAGAAAATCTAAACAAAAAACATGAGCAGAGGAAGAGAGGCAGAGGTGGAAGGTTTTCTAGAGGAAGATTTCAAGGAGGAAGAGGATATACTAGAGGTAGAGGAACCTATATAGATCAGAACAAGGACAAGGAAGTGAACAAATAAGGTAAATCATACCGGAAATATGATAGAAATTTCTACCGGAGGAGAGAATACGATGGCTACCAGAATGCAAATTTTGGAAGACTAGATAAGAGAATATTTAGAGGAACTTGCTATAGGTGTGGATGAGAAGGACATCATGCTTTCAAGAATAAGAAGACAAAGAATACTGGAAGAGAAGTAGTGAGGGAAGAAAACCCCACCAGATCAAATAATAAACCAAAAGATGGAGAACTTTTCATGATGAGGAGAGATTTGTGTCATACCGAGAGAGATGAAGAGCCCTTGCAGAGGAAGAATTTGTTCAAGACCAAATGTAAGGTATCTGGTAAGTGTTGTAAAGTTGTTATTAATAGTGGTAATTCAAAATCTTGTTTCAGAAGAGATAGTGAATAAGTTGAATTTCAAGAGATTGAAACACCCTAAGCCTTATCAGATAGCATGGATTTAGGATGAACATAAGTTGTAAGTGAGAAATGTTTGGTGAATTGAAAATTGGGAATTATCATGATGAAGTCTTGTATGATATTATGCCTATGGATATTTGTCATCTTTTATTGGGTAGACCTTGGCAACTTGATAGACGAGAAGTACATGATGGGAGGAAGAATACATAAACTATTGTGGCCAATGGGATGAAGCAAACCTTGTTGCCCTTGGAGGAACCTTTGAAGAATGAAGTCTGTATGAATGCTAGAATCTGTTTGCTAGATGGAAGAAAATTCCTATATGTATTGAGACATGAGAATGTGTGTTTTGCCTTAATTCCCAAGAAGACTGAGAATCCAAAGCATGAAGAGGAACAACCGGAAGAGATAAAAGATTTTCTAACATAATATGAAGACATCATTCCAGATAATGTACTTGATGAATTGCCACCTGTGAGAAGTATTAGTCATTGCATGGACTTGGTTCCCAGAGATAGTTTGTCTAACAAAGATGCACACCAAATGACACCAACAGAGAATGAAGAACTGAATAGACAAGTGCAGGAGTTGTTGAAGAAAGGTTTGATCATGGAAAGTCTAAGCCCTTGTGTAGTACCAACAGTACTAGCACCTAAGAAGAATCGATAGTGGAGAATGTGTACTGATTCTAGAGTAATAAACAAAATCATAGTGAACTATCAGTTTCCTTTGCCTAGGATGGATGACATAATGGACTATTTGACTGGAGTCAAATAATTTACAAAGATAGATTTGAAGACTGGATATCATCAAATTAGGATCAGGAAAGGAGATGAGTGGAAGACAACATTCAAGACAAATGAAGGAATGTATGAATGGTTGGTGATGCCTTTTAAGTTAACTAATGCACCGAGTAGTTTCATGAGGTTGATGAATGAGGATGAGTTAGTCTATTTGGGATTTGTGATATCTAAGGATGGTTTGAAGATGGACCCTGAGAAAGTAAAAGCAATTGTTGAGTTGCCTACACCGAAAAGCATTGGAGAGGTAAGATCATTTCATGGATTGGCTAGTTTCTACTGGAAGTTCATCAGAAATTTTAGTGTAGTTTGTAACCCTATGACTGAGACCATGAGTGGAGATTAGAAGGAATTCAAGTGGACCACTGGAGCAAACAAAATTTTTGAACTATTGAAGTGGAAAGTGACTGAGTAGCATGTGTGAGCTTTGTACCAAATTTCAATAAAGTATTTCAAGTGGACTGTGATGCAAGTGGAACATCAATAGGAGCAATCTTGAGTCAGGAAGGGAGAGTAGTAGCTTATTTCAGTGAGAAATTTAATGATTCTCGGAGGAGATATTTAGTGTATGATCAAGAGTTTTATGCCATACTTCAAGCCTTGAAGAAGTGAAGACATTATATGTTGCCTAAGGAGTTTGTGTTGTATATAGATCATCAAAATTTGCAGTATTTGAATAGTCAGAGTAAGTTGAATCAAAGACATGTGAGATGGGTAGAGTTTTTGCAGAGTTACACCTTTGTGTTGAAGCATAGAAGTGGGAAATCAAACAAAGTTGTTGATGTATTGAGTAGGAGAAGGAATTTTCTAACATAGATGAGAGTGACAGTATTAGGATTTGAAGAATTGAAGACTTTGTATGATGATATCCCAGATTTTGTAGAATCTTGGAGAGCATGTAGAGAACTGGTTATGGTAGATAGAAGCAAGTGGTTGGATTACTTCATTCAATATGGGATGTTATTAAGAGGAGTTTAGTTGTGCATACCTAAGAGTTCTATGAGGAAGAATCTGATAAAGGAGAAACACAGTGGAGGATTAGTCAAACATTTTGGTATTGACAAAACAGTAGCATTGGTGAGTGAGCAGTACTTTTGGCCCTAGATTCATAAGGATGTTAAGAAATATGTGCAAATTTGTAGAGTTTGTCAAGTTGCAAAGGGTAGTAGTCAGAATGTGGGATTGTATAAACCTTTGACAGTACCGATAAGACCTTGGGAGGATATAAGCATGGATTTCATACTTGGATTTCTTAAAACACTGAGAGGGAACAATTATATATTTGTGTTAGTGGATAGATTCTTGAAGATGGATCATTTCATACCTTGTAAGAAGACATCAGATGCATTGCATGTAGCACACCTATTTTTCAAGGTAGTGAGATTCCATGGATTACCTAAGAGCATAGTTTCAGATAGAGACACTAAGTTTGTTGGTTACTTTTGGAAAACACTTTGGAAGAAGATGGAGACAGGTTTGAAGTTCATTTCTACTTTTCATCCATAGACCGATGGACAGATAGAAGTAGTTAATCGAAGCTTGGGAAATTTGTTGAGATGTTTAATTGGAGATAAAACCAGAAGTTGGGATTTGATCCTTGCACAAGAAGAGTTTTCTTTTAATAATTCAGTAAACAGGAGCATGAAAAGTCAGAGTGCATCCTAGAGGTATATCAAAATTAAGAGATATTAGCAGTGAAGACTGGAGAAGTTTGGAAGCAAAAGACTTTGCAGATCACATGGAAACCTTGCATATTTAGGTTAAGCAGCATTTGGAGGACATGAACAACAAGTATAAGGAGAAGGGAGATGAGAAGAGGAGACATAAGGAATTTGAAGTTGACAATGAAGTGATGGTATATATGAGAAAAGAAATATTCCTGGTTGGAACTTATTACAAATTGCAGATGAAAAAGTTTGGACCTTGCAGGATTTTGAGGAAGTTCAGTTTTGGGAATGCATAAAGTGGACTTACCAGATAGTTTGAGTATTTCACTTGTGTTTAACATTGTAGATCTTCATGAGTATCATGAACTAGAATTCAATGAGGACAGTATTGCAGACTTGGAGAAACCGTTTCCCCAGAAGGAACTAGATCAAATTGAAGAAATTTTGGATAGTAGGATTGGGCATAGTACCTAGAGCAGTCAGTATAAGGAGTATCTTGTGAAGTGGAAGGACAGACCAGTTAAAGATTCATCTTGGATTTCTCAGGCAGAGGTAGATTGCCTTGTTTTTTCTTTGACCCCAAAAAAGTGATTAGAGACTCACTTTTTAAATAACCATGGATGTCTAATGCAGGAGCATCCCCAGTTCATAGCAATCTTGCATCAACCAAAAATATTTTCCTTTTTGTTTTCTAGTTTCAGCATTTCTTTCTGTGTATCCTAGATTTGGCTCATCGTATCCTATGGAGTTGGATTCTACTTGAAGGCTTGATCATCTTCCTTATTCCCAAACCACAGAGTATTTGGATCTTTTTCCTGCAAGTTATCACTATCAATTTCCATAACGGTTTCCTGTTATCGGTTGACAATTTCCTATTACCGATTGCCTGGACCTATTTGCATTGGTGATGTATCGGACCCCTTTCGTAGCTTGCAGAGCTCTGAGCATTGATTTTGATGTTCCTTGGCATGTGGCTGACCTTTTACCATGATCTACACTTCATCCTTTATATTTTTTGGAGGAATCTCTTGGTGGAGATTGACCTTGTTGGTTTTAC